>NC_081163.1:4235660-4535660 GCF_012432095.1 Onychostoma macrolepis
TGTCATGTAGAGAGATTAGAGGCTTTGAGCGAGAGTCAGGTTGCTGTTGTCGATGGTAATCGTGTGATGAATATCATGTGTAATTTGGAGTAACCTCAGCCATCGTTTAGATGTTGACTCATGGCTCTGTTTGAAGTTTATTTTGGCTCTTGTTTGGATAACTGGGCCTGTCAGTCAGCTACTCAATCTCTAATTAAAATGAATGCCACGTCTGCTGGGAGTACAGATGTGGTCAACAACCTGTTAATCTCTCAGAGGACACGATGTACTACCTGCAGATGATAATCTGGATTTATTACATCCTTAGAGTGCTGCTGAAGATGGTATCTGTTGCAAACTCTTCATGGTTGGTAACAGGCGTGCCAGCTGACTTACAGACTTGTTGAAATCAAATTTAGTGTTCTTAACTTTGTCAGGCGGGTCTATTTCAGACATTAGTGAAATGTTGTCTATAATACCTTTGTATTACAGTGTATAACAAAATATCAAAGCCACACACATTTATTTTAAGCAACAAAACATTTCACAAAAAGATAAAGGGTATATTGTATTATATTGTATATTGTATGTGTTTTTGGTGAACATGTGTAAGTATAATGTGTCCATACTTGTTAATGTGATGAACTGCACTGATGATTGCTCTGATAGGATACTATGAACTTTAGGAGAACTGTTTTCATACATCCACTAAAATTACCAAACCAAAACTGATTAAAAGTTATTAACAAAACATTTTGAAGAAAGCAAAGTTGGCGAAAAGAGAAGCGGCATTGTTTTCAGATGCCATTTGCTTAATCTATTACAGTAAAATTTATACTTTTTAGAGTACTTTTTGGGAACACTGTATAGCACAACAGCTGGGTTGCGGAAGTAAAAACTATATTTATTTACTTCATAGGAAAATTAAATTTTAACAACAACTGCTGAACCCTTAAAAACAGACTTGCTTTTGTTGAATCCATCTGTTCAGATTAATTCAATTTATATTTAAAATAATCACGTGCAATAGCGGAATTTATGGTGAAAAACTACATTACCCATGATGCTTTACAGAAAGTTCCACCAATCCGAGAGTTGCAGCAAGCAAAGCGTGCCAAGAAATCTTTAGCTCTGCCCACTATGCCCTCAAAAAAAATAAATAAATAAATAATATATATACAGTGGATACGGAAAGTATTCAGACCCCCTTAATTCTAAGCGGTATGTGTGGAGAAAACCAGGCACTGCTCATCACCTGTCCAATACAGTCCCAACAGTGAAGCATGGTGGTGGCAGCATCATGCTGTGGGGGTGTTTTTCAGCTGCAGGGACAGGACGACTGGTTGCAATCGAGGGAAAGATGAATGCGGCCAAGTACAGGGATATCCTGGACGAAAACCTTCTCCAGAGTGCTCAGGACCTCAGACTGGGCCGAAGGTTTACCTTCCAACAAGACAATGACCCTAAGCACACAGCTAAAATAACGAAGGAGTGGCTTCACAACAACTCCGTGACTGTTCTTGAATGGCCCAGCCAGAGCCCTGACTTAAACCCAATTGAGCATCTCTGGAGAGACCTAAAAATGGCTGTCCACCAACGTTTACCATCCAACCTGACAGAACTGGAGAGGATCTGCAAGGAGGAATGGCAGAGGATCCCCAAATCCAGGTGTGAAAAACTTGTTGCATCTTTCCCAAAAAGACTCATGGCTGTATTAGATCAAAAGGGTGCTTCTACTAAATACTGAGCAAAGGGTCTGAATACTTAGGACCATGTGATATTTCAGTTTTTCTTTTTTAATAAATCTGCAAAAATGTCAACAATTCTGTGTTTTTCTGTCAATATGGGGTGCTGTGTGTACATTGAGGAAAAAAATTAACTTAAATGATTTTAGCAAATGGCTGCAATATAACAAAGAGTGAAAAAAGGTGTGAATACTTTCCGTACCCACATATATATTAGGGGTGGCACGGTACATGTATTTGTACCAAACCGTCACGGTACGGGCGTCTCGGTTCGGTGCATGAGGCCTTACGACGAATACAGGCAATTCACCCCCAATCCAGAAGGGGGCGCCCGCAGTAATGCAGCACTGTTTGATAACCGTCAGCAGAAGAACAGCAAATGCCATGAGTTGCGCACTTGAAAACAAAGCCCCCAGACAGCGACCATGTGCTGATTCTGAGCATGTCTCTCACATAGACTGACAAAGGAGTATACTTTAAAGGCTTGCGCACTCAACTGTTTGCGAAATGGAGCTTTGTACTCGTGTATCCTTTTATTTTGATAAAGTACCAACTGCGCTGTCAAGTTAGCAGTTAAGTATAAACTTAAAACAACATGTTGAGAAAACTCAAAAATCTGCTGAAGCTGGTTGCCTTAAAATTTTAAGTTGGCTCAGCTTTCTTTTTTTTTACAGTGTAGATAGATATGCATATATGTGTATATGCGTGTGTGTATTATGCAATAAATAAAACTAAAAACTAAAAAAAATATATTGTTTCTATTGATACAACCAACAACTTTAAATTAATAGTTATATAAGCCTATTTTATTCATCATGTCTTTTGCAGTGCTTCATTCTGCCTTTGTTTGATTTTCAAATATCTTTTGCTTCAAATAAAAGTTTGTAATGTTGTGAATCTCCTCATAGTTTGTTGGATTGGTTACTGGCTTATAATGCTTTAACAAAGACTTTTTAAAAACCCTGTGAAAGAAATGAATGGGGAAAATACTTCCGCAACCAACACCGATGTTTTTGATCATCTAAACATTTAACGCGCTATATAGAAATGTATCGTTTGCTGTTCAGTTTAATTGTGCTACCTATGCAATGTCAAAACAGCTATTTCAGACATATCAAAACACTACAAAAATCAATAAATATGAACTAGATAATATAGCGGGCTGTATTTGTAGTCTGTCAGAGGTCCTGGGCTGTTTTTAGTCCCGGTGCATCCCTGCTGCTACTGAAAGCACATTGAAATGCAATTAATCATTTGTCTGACTGTTGTGTCCCAAGTGATGTATTTGAAATCACAGTATCCTGCAAAGTGCCATGAAATGGACGATGATCACTGACAAGCGAATTTAACCCTATGTAACCCTACAGTTTTGGAATAAAAGGAGAAGGAAAAAATAAAAGTTTACTGTAAAATTCACAGTGAAAGATTAAAGCATTACTAATGCTTTTGCCCCAGCTGATGTTGCTTTTTTTTCAGTTGGTGGTTGTGTGGCTAATCATACTGCATTTGTATTTGTATTACTAAAATTTGATGGTACCTGTAAAGGCTACAACTGTACCACAAAAGTAATTTTATTTGTTTTTTTCCCCCAGTTTTCCAACAATTTTTCTCCAGCTCTTTTTACAGATGGGTTGCTTTATGGTCAGTAGAAAAGCACATAATATATATATATATATATAATATGTAATATATATATATATATATATATATATATATATATATATATATATATATATATATATATATATATATATATATATATATATATATATATATATATACTGTATATATATATATATATATTTTTTTTTATTATTATTTCTTTTTTTATTGGTTTGTAAAAATGTGACATTTGTTTGCACATTTTTTTTTATTCATACAATGACATTTAGAGTAAGTGTCTAAATACTTTTTGGACTTTTGGACTTGTTTTCTTAAGATTATTTTATGCTATGTTTTGAGAAATTATTTGGAATTCTGAAAAACTGAGTTAATGTACTAAATCCGACCGAAAGGTTGCATTAACCAAGAAAATGGCATTTATCAAAACATGACGTATAATTCAAATAGTTTTTTGTCATTTTAACAGATAAATCTATTGTATTGCATTTCCCAATCCCTACTTTACTGTCTTTCACACAGAAATGGATACTAATAGGAACGGGAAGGATAGAAAAATGGAGGGAATTAATTTTTAAAGGATCCCTTAAAAATAGACCAGGAGAGAGACGTGAGTAAGGATTCGAGAAGATAAATGAGAGATTCCAAGTGGAATAATTCATGGGATATTGTTCATTAAGTTGGGTGAGCAGATTGCAAGACAGAATGTGTCTGTTGTGCTTTTGCCTTTGTGAGAACGGAATAAAATGAAAAAAGGCCAAGAACTGGAAAGAATACATTTCTCTCACATCTTACACTTTCTTTTACAAAGAAAAGACCTTTATTAGCATTGATGGTTGCGTGAAGAACCTTCAACATCCGTGGAACCGTTCCATTGCACAAAATGTTCTTTATAGTGGAAAAAGGGGTCTTCAGATTATTAAAAATGTGGGAAAAAAAAAGTTATTTTAAAAACTGTTCACTGTGTTCTTCCTGGAATTCCAAAATGTTTCTTCTATGGCATCAATGCAAAAAAACCTTCATATTTTTAATATATAATTTAGTTTTTCATACTAAGCATACTATTTTGTACCACTAATGTTTTCCAACCAGGATTCTGATCTGCATCCTTTTCTAGCGTGATTTGTGAAGTCTGATATCTCAAGGAAATGATGTGTCCTCTTAGTGACCTGAAGACAGATTGTGATATGGTAATGCAATTAGGAAATGATATCTGATATCGATTCTTAGTATTACAGAGGAAATGTCTGTCTGTGTTTCTCATGTGTGGCTCCACTGTTGTGCCAGGTTCTCCTGCCTGATTGAGCATGTGCTCTTTGCTGGTTTATACTGTGTTTGATTTCTGGAGTGAAATGTGTTCTTCCCTCAACAAAGTGCAGAGTATCACTCTTGGGAGCTCTTAATGTTGAGGGTTTTCCAGTGAACACCTATTAGAAGAGATCTTTTTCAGTGGTTGGGGTTATAGTGATTTATCTGAAATGAGAGAAATCATCTCCTCCTTCACTAATTAGGCTTGGCGACCCATATACTGGGAAGTGACTGCACTGATTGAGCTTGTGAACACATTGATTGCATGGCTTTCCTTTTTCCAACTTTAAAACATTTTACAGTAGTTGAAATTCAGTAACTATTTGCAAATGTTGTCAAAAGGGGCATCTTTTTGTAATGTTTTGAGCTCAACATTATATGCGGCATTCGCAACTGAATGGTACAGAATATGTTTTCGGAACAAGTTGAACTTTAACATGGCACTAGTGCCTTAAATACAACACTATATGCAAGAGTTTTTAAGCTATGTACATCCACTAAACTCGGCACAGTCCTTCAGCTTGTTCTGATTTACTTTACTTTGTCTTTTATAATGAATCAGATTAAATGGCTTTATTAAATAGCTATTAAATATCCCATAGACTTTGCCTGTTTGTTTTTGTAGAAGTTTTGCATGACTTGAAATTAATTTTTTCTACCATTTTTGTCAGATTTTAGTCCTGGTTTTAAAACTTAATTTTGGCAAACAGATTTTGTTGGTGATTTGAAATATGTAATTTAGTTCAGCATGCAGTTTTTGATATTTCAGGATTTCCCAATGAATTTAGACCAAGTCAACTTTAAAAGGGTGGTAAAAACACTTACCCAAATAGTTTTTTATATAGTTCACCCAAAAATGAAAATTCTGTCATTAATTACTCACCCTTATGTCGTTCCAAACCTGTAAGACCTTCGTTCATCTTTGGAACACAAAATCCGAGAGCTCTCTGAGCCTCAATAGACAGCAATGTAACTGAAATGTTCCCAGGTCCAGAAACATAGTAAGGACATTGTTAAAATAGACCATGTGACATCAGTGGCTCAACTGTAATTTTTTATGAAGCTACGAGAATACTTATTGTGTGCAAAGAAAACAAAAATAAGGACTTTAATCAACAATTCTTCTCCATTTCTAAAACTGTTTGGATGACAGAATTTTCATTTTTTGGTGAACCATCCCTTTAAAGTATATATTTATTGTTAATGAACATATTGTAACTTGAACTCCTCAGAGGGAAATCCAGTAAAATAAGTGGGTGCATGATTATGGATTTGGCCTGGTGATCTGACGGTTTCAAACCTCAGTTGGAGTGACCCATGAACTGAATATGTATGAAGTTGTCCTTTGTCACATGAGCATGACGTGCGCTCCAAATGCTGATTCAAATTACCAGCTCAACCAGCAGGAACAAACATGGAAATTTGCACTTACCTAATGTCTTTTAGCAGGCCAGGGGACATTTCTTTAAATAAAACCATATGTAATGTCCAGTAAACCAAACAGCTGGTGTCCTTTTCTCGAGAAGCACAGGTGTGCTGGTTGACTAGCTAGTGTTGGTTTTTGATGCTGGTTGGTTAGTAAGGGATGTTGTTGATCCACCAGTTAGGACAGTAACAAATTAAAGGGACAGTTCACCCAAAAATGAAAATTTGCTGACCCTCAAGCCAACCAAAGATGTAGGTGACTTTTTTATTTCTTGAGTAGAACAGCAAATAATATTTTCAGTTGAAACTGTGGTCCTTGGTTATTCATAAAATGCATGTCAGTGGCTGCCTCTCTTTGAGAATAACAAAAATCTTATTAAGAACTCAAAATTAATACCTGTGGCTCCTGACGATATATGTTTTATAAAGCAAAATGATCGGTCTGTGCAAGAAACTGAACATTATTTACAACATTATTACCTGCAATCCAAAGTCCATATATTAAATTAATGTAAATAAATTAATAATAAAATTAAAATTGCATACAACTGTTATTTAAATGTATACAATTCAATAAATGAATAAGTGAAATGCATGTTAATAAAAATCGTACCATGCTCTACTAAGCTAGCTGTAGGTTTAAGCTCCTCTTTTAAGTCGGGTGGGACTGTATTTATTTATTTGTGTGGCATACGTAACCCTGATTCCTCAAGAGCTCTGTTTCTGATAGCTGATGGTTTTGAGTATGGCAAGGCGTGTCCATCACTTATAGGATGCTTTTTCTCTTTGTGGTTCCGGAAGGATTTTATAGAAAGCTAACCATACAGTTACCGATCACATTTAATGTGTTTCTGTCCCTCTGACTCAGTCTTTCTCTCTTTCTCTGTGGTTCTGCCAGTTGTTTCTCATGCAGACATGTAGAGAATCACTCTGAAGTTTCAGGATGAGAAAATGGCGCATTCGTTTACTCCACCAGGACCTAAAAGTCTCCGTAAGTTCACCCGTGAATCTCTTAAGGCCATCGAGAGCCGGATCACTGAGGAGAACGCCAGGAAGTCCAAGGACAAGCAGGAGAGAAATAAAGATGATGAATGCAGGAGAAAACCCAACAGCGGCTTGGAGGCTGGGAAAAATCTGCCCTTCATATACGGAGACGTTCCCAGAGGACTGGTGTCCACACCACTGGAGGACCTGGACCAGTTCTACAGAAACCAGACAGTGAGTTTAGATTTATATTTCTCAACAAAAACATGAGAGTCCACAAAGGTACTGCGAGGGGTCCAAAGCATCACCCTGAAGACTGAGATTTAAAGTCTTATTTAAATCTTAGAAAAAATGCAAAAGAAAGACATGAAAAGAAACTTTATAGATGTTTTAGAAATTTGAGACATGTCAAATAAAATTTTAAAAAATGGAATATTTAGTCAAATATAATTTAAGAAAACAAAAAGCTATTTCATGGTCAGTAATCAAATTTTCAGCAAATAATATTTTCAAATGCAAATTAAGAAGAACTAATTATAATCAATGTTGTTGTGCATGTTTTATTTATATATTTAATTATATTAATATAAAGATATAATAATTTATTATATGTGTGTGTATATATATATATATATATATATGTATGTATATATATGTGTGTGTGTGTGTGTATAATTTATGTATTTTGCTGACTTTAATGATAATTATTCATCTTCTTCATCTACCTATTGTTTAGACTTTTATAGTAGTAAACAAAAAAAAGACAATCAGCCGATTCAACGCTGCTCCTGCCTTGTATATCTTCAGTCCCTTCAACCTTCTGAGGAGAATATCAATTAAGATTTTGGTACATTCATATCCTTCTCAACTGAAACATGAAACTTGTCTTACTGTGATGGTTGGGTCTTATGTTTTTACGGTTTAATCCGTGGGGTTACTATTGGTAATTTACAACCCAAAAATGAGTGATTGAATCAAATTAGATGTCAAATGGACATGTTGTTCTCAGAAACCATTAACAAAACTAAATGGCATTAAAGACAGGTTCGCTTCAGGACAAACATGCTTTGTGTGATGAATTATTAGCAGCTGAGAGCCTGAAACTATGGCTTGATGACTTGATGGCCAATGTAAAATCTGATCCTGAAGCAAAATCAGTTGAGAACCGCTTTAGCATTCAATCATTTATCCAAAAAAATCAATTTTAAATGGATTATCATTTTACTAGCTAAAGCCCCTTTAAATCTAATTTTACTCCACGCTGCAAAAAAAAATCTCATTTCAAGTGTTGTGTATTTCAGATTTGTTAATGATTTTGAGAATGATACCTTAAAAACAGTAGCACTGTAAAATATTACAATTTAAAATAACTGTTTTCTATTTGAATATATTTTAAAAGTTTTATTTATTTATTTATGTGATGCAAAGCTGAATTTTCAGCATCATTACTCCAGTCTTCAGAGTCACATGATCCTTCAGAAATCATTCTAATATGCTGATTTGCTGCACAAGAAACATTTTATTGTTATTAATTATGAAAACAGTTGAGCTGCTTCATATGTGACCCTGGACCACAAAACCAGTCTTAAGTGTCAATTTTTCGAAATTGAGATTTATACATCATCTAAAAGCTGAATAAATAAGCTTTCCATTGATGTATGGTTTGTTATGATAGGACAATATTTGAAAATCTGGAATCTGAGGGTGCAAAAAAATCTAAATACTGAGAAAATCACCTTTAAAGTTGTCCAAATTAAGTTCTTAGCAATGCATATTACTAATCAAAAATGAAGTTTTGATATATTTCTGGTAAGAAATTTGCTAAATATCTTCATGGAACATGATCTTTACTTAATATCCTAATGATTTTTGTCATAAAAGAAAAATTGATCATTTTGACCCATACAATGTATTTTTGGCTATTGCTACAAATATACCCCAGTGACTTAAGACTGGTTTTGTGCTCCAGGGTCACATATTTGTGTGGAAACCATGCTTTTTTTCAGGATTCTTTCAAAAGTTCATTTTTTGTAATACTATAAATGTCTGCATTATAACTTTTGATCAATTTAATGTGTTCTTGATGGCTAAAAGTATTAATTTCTTTTAAATCTTAAAAAAATAAAATAAATCTTTCAGACCCCAAACTTTTGAATGGTACTTAGTTCTATCACTTAGTTTCCTTAACTGCAGGTTTCACATTGTTCAGTGTGTTTATAATGTTCACTATACTGGCAAACTGCGCTTTCATGGTCTACTCACAACCTCCAGACTGGGCCAAGAACGTAGAGTGAGTTGATCTCTTTGCTGTTTTTCAAGTTTAGTGTAGAAATATTCACCGTGTTTGCTGAGTGCAGTAACTGAGGGTCTTGTTTTTAACAGGTATGCCTTCACTGGAATATACACATTTGAAGCACTCATTAAGATCATTGCTAGGGGATTCTGTGTCGGACAGTTTACGTTCCTCAGAGACCCATGGAACTGGTTGGATTTTATGGTTATAGTCATGGCGTAAGTATACCAAATCTGTTATTTACCCCGGCTACACTGTTATAAGTTATAAGAATCCATTTATTGTCATTGCTTAAAGGTGAAGAGTGCAATTTTTTATAAGACTTTGCTGGTTTTCAACTGACCAGGTTTATTCTGCCTTTACAATTGTTCATTAAAACGTAAACCACTTTTCTTTTTCTCCTCCGCTGAAATTATCCTACTCCTTTTTTATATGAAACGTCCACTTTCACCATCCAGTTTATCTTTAAAATATGTCTGAAAATTATGACAGAATGTTTATTATTTTTGCAATTCTGTTTGGTGCTGCTAATGGCATAAATTACACTCTTCAACTGTAGTGTTTCATAGTCCATAGAGTGGGTCAAAAATGATCATCTTCAGTTGTTACTGTCAGTGTGCAACGATAAGAGTGCTGCAGATAAAAGTGTCTGGTAAATGACAAAATATAAATGTAAATCTATAGGTTGAAACACATTTCTTTTGAAATGCATTATGAAAGTATTGAATTGATAGTTTATATGTTTAGAGTAAAACATTTAGAGTTCAAAAAAACAAACAAAACATTGTTGGGGTTCAAAAACTTGTTTGTCTTTGCTAAGACATCTCAAAACCTTGTCGAATTATTTAAAATGACAGAAAGGTTTACTGCAAAAAAAAAAAGCAACAAACATTTTTTTTATATAGTTTTTATTATATTTTATTTGAAATAAAAATGTGTTATTAAATATTTTAGATACAATATGTTTATGCACTCATTTATTAAAACAGTTAAATAATGTGACTTTTTAGAGTTTAAAATACTTCTGTTTATTTATTTTTAATCAGTTATTTATTTCATTTTAATTCTAATTTTATTCTAACAATTTTTTTTAAGATAATAAGTCCATAAAATGCCTATAAAGGCCATTGGCATCTTCAGTGCCCATCAGCTTTATTTGTATCTGTGCATTTGGTCCCACAGGTTTGTTACAGAGTTTATAAAGATAGGCAATGTATCAGCTCTCCGCACATTCAGGGTACTCAGAGCTTTGAAAACTATTTCAGTAATTCCAGGTAAGCAGAAAACACGTTTAGGTGTGCGATGTCTGTGTGACCTTTGAACCCGACTGCAACCCTGTGTCTTGACCTTCCTGTGTGTTGTATGTCTGGCAGTGTTTGATTTCCCACCCTCCATGTTTCAGATATGTTACAGAGTTTGTGGATCTGGGTAGTGTGTCTGCGCTGCGAGCGTTCAGAGTTCTTCGAGCCCTGAAAACTATATCTGTCATCCCAGGTGAGAGTTAGGGCAAAGGTCAGGGTCACAGATGCTGACACTGCTTTCTTCAAGCATGTCATGTTCTTCTTTAAGTGCTTAAAGGAGACGTCTTTTTTTCAGACATTTTCCAGTTTTCTTTTCAGGTGTTCTTGCTTTGATTCGTGATTTGATGGTTGCATGCAAAAAAAAAAAAGTGATGTCTGATTCACATCGAATAAGTCAATTCTTTTAAATCAGTAGGTCAAAAATTCACGTATGAATTCACACATTTAAGAATGGTTTCTGTCCTTTTTGCTCATGAGTCGTAAATCAGTGTGCTGGTTTACTACAAAAGTACTTAAAGGAATAGTTCACCCATAAAATAAAATAAAAAAAACTGCAGAAAATGTACTCACCCTCAGCCCACCCAAGATATAGATGAGTTTGTTTCTTCATCTAAGCAAATTTGGAGAAATGTAGCATTACATCTCTTGCTCACCAATGGATGCTCTGCAGTGAATGGGTGCCGTCAGAATGAGAGTCCAAACCACTGATAAAAACATCATAATAATCCACAGAACACTTAATGATGGATTTATTTATTTTTAACAAATGTGCAGCTTTTCACTCTACAAAATTCACTGGAGTGGTGTGGATTGCTTGTGGATTATTGTGATGTGTTTATCAGCTGTTTGTACTCTCATTCTGACGGCACCCATTCACTGCAGAGCATCCATTGGTGAGCAAGTGATTGCAATGCAAATTTCTCCAAATCTTTTCTGATGAAGAAACAAACTCATCTACGTCCTGCATGGCCTGAGGGTGAGGATATTTTCAGCAAATGTTCTTTTTTGGGTGAACTATTCCTTTAACAATCACTATGTTATTGAAATCTGAGCTAGATTTCTTAAGGGGCGGTTATTTGATGTTTTTGTTTCTCCTCTCCTTTTATGATGACTTTATGTTTGTACTGTAGCCGTCTTGCATGTTTTCGTGTAGTCACTGTTTAGTTATTATGAGCAGTTATGTGCATGTGATACACGAAATACTATTGTGAACTTAAGCATTCAGATTTACTCTTGTAAAAGAGAGTATCAAACATATCAATGTTCAAATTTATGTACATACATATACACACATTCATTCAGGGTCCAAAATTGATGTAATGCATTAATTACAAAGTACTGTTACATGATTTAAGTTGAATTGTAAGAATGATAGCCTGACCCTTGCTGAAGTGTCATTGGTGAATCATATTGTCAAATTGTAAACAAATATCTGTTGTGACTTGCACATCTCCAAATGGCTAAATTTGGCACATGAAGAGTCTCTTGTATGTGATGTCACAATGACCTGTGCTGTTTGTCATGATTATACATGAAAACAACTGTTAAATAATTCTATTTCATAGTCAGAATAAAATACTTGATTTTGAAGTGAATTTTGGACCCTGATTTCATTAGTGTAAAGTTGGAATGTGACAAGGTGTACTCTGTTTTGCACAGGGCTGAAAACAATTGTTGGAGCTCTGATCCAGTCAGTGAAGAAGCTGTCAGATGTGATGATCTTGACCCTTTTTTGCCTAAGCGTCTTTGCTTTGGTCGGACTGCAGCTGTTCATGGGAGTTCTAAGAAATAAATGTGTGATCCAGCCATACAATTACAACTTAACCACTTATTATTCACTTAACAAAATAGAGGAATGTTACAACAACGATCCCTGCAAGGCATACATTAACAATCAGAGTAAGTTCATTTTCATTGTTTTGCTGATTCAGGATTCAGAATCTGATGCAGCTACACTATTGTGTATCAATACATGTGTGTTTTGTTGTGAAAACTCACCAATAATCATTCTGCAATTAATTTGAGTGATATTACAAGTAGATGTAGCTGAAAATATGTTAGTGCACAATAAAGGAATAAGCAGTAAGCATGCAGATATTATAATAAGCAAATACCTTAAATGCTTTCATGCACCCAAAGGCAGTTATTAGAAAACAAAAACTTATTTGTATGTTTGTTTTTTTACACAACATAGAGAGACAAACTGACAGATTGAATTAAGGCACAATAAACAATATTGGACCTAGGTTTCATACAAAAATGTTAATTGCTGACAAACATTTTGCCCCATCCGGATATCCATCCAGCCATACACATGCATCCATACATTTATCCATCAATACATCCATACGTTTCGTCAGAAAACCACATATAAATTAGTGACTGTACAACACAGATTTATTTACTTGGTTAGTGATTTAGAAATGGTACAGAATACTGAAATCATATTTAATTGCTGTATGTGACAAGTTATTGCAAATGATAGGGGTATCAACATCATGTAATCCAGAAGGACTGATAATTTGCATCCTACTGCACAAATTTAATGTGAAGAGAGGTTATAGTACACCTGAAAACTTTCATGAACTGTTGTGATGAAAGAACCTTTCGATCAGGGCCAGTATAAACCCAGTGAAGAGTGACTACAATATAGGCCTGAAGAGGAAATTTTGTGAGTGTGTAAGTGATCTGTACATCTGCCAGACAGCCAGTGGTCATCATTCAGCATTATGGACGTTTACATTAGCCCCAGCCATGAAAAACCTGTTTGAGAGAAAGAGGAAGAGGAATTCCACCTTGCTCATAGGCGGTGAAATATGATATCCATTGGAAAGTACTTTAGCGGGATGGGGGAAAGCTATCATAGGAGTGAGGTAATGTGGCCCGCTGCTTGCTGAGGACGATGCCTTCCACATGTATCATTATTCTGATACTGTATATACACAAATTCTGCTGGTATTTTGACATTTCACTCATTTGCATGGGGCTTCGCCCTGCTCCATTAAAAAAAAACAACAACAAAAACAACATGTCCCATTTAATTTGATGGGTTAGAGAGAGGATGGAAAATGGTCAAAAAAAAACAAAAAACATCAAAAATTATCTAAATGATGACCATTTTCCTCATTGGTTCATTTTTGACACCAACAACAATGACGAAAATGGTCATGTATTAAGGCTTTTTTGGGATGCCTCCCAAAAACAAATAAATAAATAAAAAAGGACCAGCATTGAAAATGGTAATATATTAAAACTGGTCAATTTTTTGCTCCAAAATTTCTTTATTGTTTTTGGTGCCAAAAATGGGTCAATGAAGAAAATGGCCATATATTAATTGACATTTATTGCACCAAAAACAATTAAGAAAGTGATCATATGGTCATTTTTGGTGAAAATAAATAATAACCAACGAAAAATATTAAATACAAAAATGAAGAAAATGGTCATATTTTATTGCAAAAGAAAAAATAAAAATGGTCCATTTTCTGCACCACAAATAATAAAGAAATTGGTCATATGGTCATTTTAGTGGGGGAAAAAAGTACCAGTGAAGAATATTAAAATATAAATGTAAAAAAATGAACCAACCTAAATGTTAACCAAATAAACTTTTTCCTGTAGGTAATCATTATATCCAACCAGGAAAGAAAGATGCTATGCTCTGTGGGAGAAGCAGTGATGCTGGGTAAGCAATGTGTATCGAATTTTTTCATGAACCTTGGCATTGTCATCCCTTCAAACATAATTCTCCAAGAGCAGTTGCATGTTTTTTTACATGGTGAGTTTTTGACAGTCACTGTCTCACATGTGTGCATTTCAGGCAGTGTCCAGAAAATCATGTCTGTATGAAAGGAGGTCCCAATCCAGATTATGGTTACACAAGCTTTGATTCCTTTGGCTGGGCCTTCCTTGCCTTATTCAGACTGATGACTCAAGACTACTGGGAGAATCTTTACCAACAGGTGCTTTTGTTTTGTTTGTCTACGTGGAGGAAGCCAATTTTGTATGATTATTCTTTTTTTGTGGAACACAAAAGATATTTTGCAGAATAATTGTTTTCTATATGATACAAGTAGACAAAGTCTAGGGCTGTCAAGCTTCAAAACGGACAAAACCCCACCATGAAAGTAGTCCATATTATTTGTATAATTTATTCCAAGTCTTCTAATGCAATGTAATATTGCTGGTGTGAGGAACGGACTGAATAGTTGTTTTTCCCTGAAAATCTTACCCTCCATTGTGTTCAAAACTATTGTTTCACGGGAAATGCATGAACCTATGAAGTGTGCAATTTCTTCTCTGTCTATTTCTGTACAGTTTCAATCTGTTCACACAAATCAGTTATTTAATTTAGCATGTAGCCATATAGACTATTTTATAGTATTTTTGTGGTTTTTGTTTGTTTGTTTGTTTGTTTGTTTATGGAGTCTCCATCCACTTTCATTGTATGGAAAAGAAGATAATCATACAGAATTTACATGAATAGCTTCCTATGTTTATCATAGACTAATCGTGGACTGTTTTTACAGACTCTTCGGGCTGCAGGAAAAACCTACATGATTTTTTTCGTGCTGGTCATTTTCTTGGGATCCTTCTACCTGGTGAATCTGATCCTGGCTGTGGTCGCCATGGCATATGATGAACAAAATCAAGCCACTATTGATGAGGCTTTGAAGAAAGAGGAGGAGTTTAGCGCCATGCTCCAGCAGCTGATGAGACAGGAAGAGGAAGCTCAGGTCTGTTGGGTGTTTTCATTAAAACGGGGTATGAATACCATGCAGATTGTAGTGTATGGCACCTTCAATGGCAAAGTAATGGCTTTGATTCCCAGGAAATGCATGAATCGCTAACAAAATGTATTCTTTCAAAGCATCCAAATGCATAAATGTAAATGCCAGAAATCTTTACAAACTGTGTAAGTATAATCTGTTACATGATTGCTTGGCAGGCTGAGGCTGAAGCGTCCAAGTGTGATGGGCTGAGTGGAGAAAAGACAGACTCTTCCTCGGATGCCTCCAAACTCAGTTCCAAAAGTGCCAAAGAAAGACGCAACCGCAGGAAAAAGAGACAGCGTCAGGGGGAAGGCGAGAAAGAGGAGGATTCCAACAAGGAGGGAACTGATAGAAAGGCCAGCTTCCGTTTAACAGCTGATGGAAAAATCCGGCTCTCACGTGAAAGGACTTACACGTCTCCACATCAGGTCAGAAAAATCTCATCTGCTGTGTGGTTTTATTTGATGCTTACTATAGCAATAAGGAAATGTCATTGACTTAAACACAGAAGACAACAGTCATATCAGTGTTTGTGAAATCAGAATAATTATGGAAATGTCTTATTGTTTAAGTGTGCTATTATTACCGTTTTAGAATAGAACAGGTGAGACAAACTTTGACATTTTTTGGTAATGAAGAATGAGATCTGAAAGATGTACAGGAATGATATATTGGGTCTAATCTACATATCTGATTCATGATTTAGAATCAAAATGATATGGAACATTTTATAAATATATAGATTATATATCATAGATAGACTGACAAAGTTTCTACTTTATTCAGCATTAAAAATTGATTTTAATAAACGCTGTCATCTTCATTCTTTCAACTATCTGCTTAGTGCTGTCAAACGATTAATCGCAATTAAGCGCATCCAAAGTGAAATTTTTTATTTACATAATATATGTGTGTGTACTGTGTATATTTATTATATATATATATAAATACACACACATACAGTACATATTTTGAAAATATTTACATGCATATATTTGGATGCATATAATATATATTTTATATAATTATATTTAATATATAAAAATAACATATATTTCTTAAATATATACATGCATGGCTGCGTATTTATATATATATATATATATAATAAATATACACAGTACACACACATATACTGTGTAAACAAAACTTTCATTTTGGATGCGATTAATCGTTTGACAGCACTATATCTGCTTGACTTTTTGACATTCTTATCATTCATCAAAATTCTCTTTTCTCACCCAGTTCATAATAAATTCACGATTTTTCTATTTCTTTGCTTTGAGAAAAAAAAAAAAAAACTTCATCTAAACTTCTTCAAAACTAAAGACATCTTTTTCATATTCAGCATAATCATCATCCAGATATTGACCATTTTTGCCACTTTTGTTCTCTCCCACCATTGCTTGTCCATCTGACCAGTCGCTAAACTCATAATTTTCTTTAAAATGTTTGTTATTCTTACGTGGGCTGAAATTTTGAATTGCAAAGCATCACTATCTTCTGTTCAATTATTGTAGTAACATGACTAAAAACTGCTATTAAATAAACAGATTGAACTTTTTACCATATTTTTGGATTATTACTGTAAAATGAACAAATTAAATAAAAAACAGGACTTCCATGAACTTACATTAGAAAAGAGCAAAAACTTAGGACGATAACATTAGCTATAACTATAAAGTTTTAAAGGCAGGGTAAGTGATTTCTGGTAGCCAATGTTGATATTTGAAATCACCAAAACAAACACACCCCTACCCCAAAAGGGTCTCACCCCTATTTTGATAGCTCCGCCCCACACATACGTACACAACCCAGGCAACGATTAGTTCTTCGGTGTGTCCGGTGTAGACACGGTGTTACCAGGGCCAGCGCCCTCCACACACACAACATGATTTGTGCCCCCCCTAGAAATTCAAATGCCCCCCTGATGGAGGTGCCCTGGCGCCGGTTCTGGGTGTTACTCACCAATCGAGAAGAAACAAAGCAACCTCGGCATCCGATTGCAGGCCTTCCGCTCCTTCAGTTCTCTCCAGCACTGGAAAGCTGATCCGATATTTACACGGGTCCTACTTCTTGCCTTATTGTTCTGCAGACGTTTTCCTCTTTTGTTTTTTATACAGCATCTCTATCTTTCTGTCGTCGCTCGGCTAATGTCCATCATGTGCACTGAGCGCTCTCTCCTCCACACATCATGAGGAGACACGCCCCTTACTGCTGATTGGCTACAAGTTTGTTTTGGTACTCGGCCCGACTCAGTTTTCTAAAGCGTTTTTGATACCTTTAATCGTAACAATAATGACACAGAGGAACAAAATCCCTGCAATCCCTTTTTTTTTTTTTTCAGCTGATAAACAAAAACATTAACAGCCAATCAATTATCATGCACTGGTGTGGATGCTTATATTAGTTATTGTTATAGTTATATATGATAATGTGTTGCTGAAGTTGGATTGGCAAATTGGATGTAAATTATGATTTCTTCCGCCAGTTAGTCAGATTACATCCTCGTATACCTTAATTTGTTTGGCAATGTATTTGTAAGGCTTGTTTTTCTCCTCAGTCCCCCCTGAGTTTTCAGGGCTCAATCCTCAGCCCACGTCGGGACAGCAAAGGTAGCGTCTTCAGCTTCCGCGGGCGTGTGCATTCAGAAAACAACTACGCCGATGACGAACAAAGCATGTGTGAGGAGACGGGCAGCAGGAGAAACTCTTTGTTTCTACCCTCTCGATCCGATCCACTTTACAGCACTCCTAGCAAAAGCAGTCTGACTCCACGTTTACTGTTGCCGTCTAACGGAAAAGCGCGGTACATGGTCGACAGCAATGGCATGGTGATAGTGTCGGGTGGAGCGTCTTCACCCAACTCGCCCTCCAGAATACTGACGCCAGAGGTGCCAAGAAAAAGAACAACGTTTGACGACACTTGCGTAAGCACATATGATGCATGTGCTGTTGCTGTGGTGCAATGCAATAAAAATTTTCTCTTTATTTACCATAAATCTGTGCATCCTTTTTTGTTTTTTCTTTTTGCCCTGTTTTCTTTTTTTTTTTTTTTTGCATTTTTTGCTGACTTTGGGTGAAAATCTGCAGAATTCTGTGGGATGGATTTAAACAAAGAAAAAGCTGCATAAGCAAATGCTAAATATTTTTTAAAAGTTGCAGGGAACTTATGAGTGATCAGATTGACTTTCAGCAGAAATCTGCAGAGATTCCTGTGGAAGTTCATTGCATGCAGATTCTGTGTGTGAGCCTGCGAATCAGGTTGTGACAATGAACAATTTTAATTGTTTTCCAGGATTACAGCATGTCATCAGCATTGAAAATCGATTCATTTGTCAATAATTTGTTGAGTTATCAATTAATCATATAAAAAAGCAAAATACACATTATTTCCAGCTTTTTATTCAAAAACGTGTTTAAGCATGTTATTGTACATACTGTCAAATTAGATAAATTATGACTTTTAAAATTGAATTGTAACTTCTTTTACAACTTTTTTTAACTTTTATATTATATAAAGCATTTTACTCTATTGTATAAACATTTGTACTTGATGTTTTTAAAGAAATAATAGTGGCATTTAGCACAAACGAAGACATTCTCAAAGTGGTTAAAATGTCCAAAATGAAATAGCAGTGCTTGCAAGGCAGCAAAAGAATTGTTAAACTGAAAGAAAATAAAAAAAAATTCCACCAGTCATTTTTATTTTTCCAATTCAAATGTAGAATAATAATCTATATATAAAAATTTAAACTTTTGCTGTGATGCTTTTCACTGGATCCATAAAATCAAAGTTTATCATCAAAAATAAGATGATATGTTTAAAAAAATGTTTTGTCATTTATTTATCATTTTTCATTTGAATTTTTTATATTTATTTATTTTTTCCACATTTTTGTGAAATATCAATCTGAGATGTTTTACAGGTTGCATAAAAGAATGACTGACGAATATCAATATATTGCTGCCTTGCAAACACTAATGAAGCACCATCGTAGCATTTGTTGATGTATTTTCTGTTGATGTGATCTCTTTACAGTTTGACACAGATGAAGAATATCGACACCAATGTGATTCAAAGAGATTTTCGAGGGCTGTTCTATATGACCAATCAATGAGACAGCGAGCTTTGAGCGTAGCAAGTGTCAGCAACAACACTATTGACCGTAAGAAGCCCTAAATGGCAAACACACTTATGGCCGATCACACAGAATGTGTTTTTGCTTTGAAAAATGTGAGGCTCGGACAGTGGAATGGAGAAAGAAACGCAAAGTCTCGAAGTGCATTTTTAAAAATGTGAACTTATAATTTGAGCGCTGTGTTTTTGGAGTGAGACATTGCAAAAGTAGCAAGTGCAATGGTCAAACATGTCTGTCTAGCGCATGTTCTCATAGAAAAACTATGGAAAGTATCACTAAGGAAACTAAGAAAAATGCATTCTGTGTGAATGAGCCCTGTACAAGAAAATCCATGTGAGGGATATTTGTTAGCTTTTTCTCTGTAATTTTAAGAAATTGTGAAATTGTCATCATTTATTCACCTGCATGTTGTTCCAAATCTGTATGACTTTTATTCTGCCTTGTAGCACAACATTTTTCAATATTTTCTCAATACAGCACAATAATTTATATATATATATATATATATATATATATATATATATATATAAAACGTTCAGAGGCTGTAAAGCTTTCAAAAAATGCAAAGGAACCATAAAAGCATCATAAAAATTAGGCTTGAATTTTGGCGTGGGATTGCGGGCATTGCGCATAATTCCTGCTGCTTCAACGCTTGTAACACGGAATATTCCTGCAAATATTTCAGCGTGAAAGACACTCGGGAAGTCATGGTTCGGATCATACTACGGATTTTGAGTCACGGATCGGATCATTTTTTGGATCAGCAAAAAAAAAAAAAGTTTGCTTTTCATTTATTACTAAAAGCTTACTTTAAGTACTACTATACCCCAGCAGAAACTACTAGCTTAACTACTAAAGTCAGTAATACAAGAAGAACAATTGCACAAATTCCAAGCATAGATGTACAGCCTACAACATAACATAATAGGTTATATAAAAACAGTAACAGTAGTATTCAGGTGCAGAAATGTAATAATTAAGAGTAAAACAACACAATAATGCTTACTGCATAAGTTAAATACAGATTAATCTTTCTTAAAGCTGTGGTGTTGTTTGATTAGCAGACAAGACAGAAGTAGGTATTTCTAGGCTGCTGTCTCTTTAAGACTAAATGCACGGACCTAAATACTGACACACAGTCGGTTTTTTTCTTAGTCTGCTGTGTACATTAACTTAAAACATGGACATAACCTACTGTGTTTACCAGAATACTTGCCAAAACGGGTATTTTCACATAACTTTGTGTGTATGTATCCATTTGTTGAGGCGTTGTCTGAAACGTGGTTTCTGAATCGTGCTGCTCTCTCTCTCTCTCTGTGCGCTTCGGGTGTGTGCGGCAGCGGCTAAGCGCAGATTTCTCCTTCATATCATCTGAATGGTCTGAAATTGCTTGAATGTGTAAATTGGTAAACACGTGCAAATGATAACTTTCAGTCTATACTGGTTGAACTTAACAGTTAATCCATGAATCACAACCGTGGGGACTGGTCCGTACGGATCACGGATCATCTTCGATCCGTCGCACCCCTACTCGGGACAGATGACAGAATGTATCATTTGCATATGCTTAAGTCTTACCATTTTAAATATTCAAGTGCAAGATTACTCCAAAGAGAACTCAATTTAGTACTTGTGCGCGTTCTCTGAGAGAAACTTTTTTGTGAGCTCACACCCAAAGCACAGGCACATAAAGCCGCATCTGAAACGGCATGCGATTGCAGAATTAAGTTATGTTTTGCACCCCAAACACATACAAAAAAAGGCCCGTCTTGATGAGTATTTATGTTAACACAGTCCATACTAAACATGGTTGGTATATAGGTTATTAAAGGGTTAGTTCACCCAAAAATGAAAATTAGCCTGTGTTTTACTCACCCTCGAAGCATCCTAGGTGTATGTGACTTTCTTCTTTCAGATAAATCCAATCGGAGTTATATAAAAAATTGTCCTCACCCCTCCAAGCCTTTCAATGGGGTAAATGGGTGTTTGCTGGATCCAGTTTGGAAGACGTGAAATAAAGTGCACGCATCTGTAATAAAATGTCCCTCACACGGCTCCGGGGGTGAATAAAGGCCCCCTGTAGCGAATCCATGCATTTTTGAAAGATAAATATCCATATTTCAAACGTAATAAACACTTTTTTCTCACTTCCGCTGACTGTGGTACGAGGAAGACGTTCAGGCGGATGACGTAGGACGTATGCGTCGTGCGCGTGCCTCTGGGAAATGTAGCAAAGGAAACAAAGTTTCCTTATATTAGCAAAGCAAAACCAGTCTCCTCTTGGCTTATATCGAAATCCTCCAACATTTTTCTTTACAAATCGTTTTGTGCTTCTAATTCGGGACCGGCGTTTTGTTTTGTTCTCTCTCCGCGCTCGTCGCTAATCATGCAATGTCTTACGTCTGGACTGCTTCCTCGTACCACAGTCAGCGGAAGTGAGAAAAAAGTGTTTATTACGTTTGAAATATGGATATTTATCTTTAAAAATGCATGGATTCGCTACAGGGGGCCTTTATTCACCCCCCTGAAGCCGTGTGAGGCATGTTTTATTACAGATGTGCGCACTTTATTTGATGTCTTCCGAACTGTATAACTGTAAAACTGTGGCAGTTTTTAATATAACTCAGATTGGATTCGTCTGAAAGAAGAAAGTCGCATACACCTAGAATGCTTCGAGGGTGAGTAAAACACAGCCTAATTTTCATTTTTTGGGTGAACTAACCCTTTAAGTGAATGTAAACTGTTGAGAAACAAAACTTATGTGTAACAGTATATCTTAGATCCGTGCATGACATCTCAAAGAGACAGGAACCTCAAAAAAACCCTGCTGCTGTCTGTCATTAATGTTTATTAATACATTGAAAACTAGTCAGTGTTATTACAGTGGTTATAACAGTGTTATAACAGCAATATTACTGTTACACCTACCTGAGAAACTTAAAGCAGTTCATTTCAATTGTATCTTGTTATTGTATTTGTTTGTCCCATTGCTTGTCATTTATTTGTTCTTATTTTATTACTGACTGTTTACTTGTCTTTTTAAGTAAAAAAATCAATTCAGACTGAAGATTAATGATGCTTTTATTGTCTTTTTGAAGTTTGACAGCCTTAGTTTTCATTGACTTTCATAGTGGCCCTTTTCATTTTCACAGAGGAAAGATGAACAATTTTTTTAATGAAGTTCCTGTTTCCTCATTTCTGTTTGCTCCAAATGTTGTCAAAATTCATACTAGTTCAAATGCAGCTTTCAGATTGTCGTCTTAATTTTTTTGCAGCGTCGGAGGTCTGGAAACAGAAGTGTGTGGAGTACTGGTTCGAGTTTGCAGAGAGTTATCTGATCTGGGATTGCAGTCCCACATGGCTGAAGATAAAGAATATTGTCCACATGGTTATGATGGACCCCTTTGCAGATCTGTTTATCACCGTTTGCATCGTGATAAACACAGTATTCATGGCCATGGAGTATCACCCTATGAATGACCCCTATGTTAAAATGCTTACAACCGCCAATGTGGTAAGAACATGTTTAGCAGCATTTTGATGAATATGAAATGCCCTCATGTACAATACTGTGAGACTTGTTCTGTTATTCTAGACCCCACTGAAATGAAGGAGTGTGAATTTACTAATTAAAATAACTGAATACTTTAGATTTATATGTGAAAGTGTTAAAACATTATTTTAACTTCTAAGAATGTAAACCACTTTATTTGTAGTGATGTTTTCTCATTAAATGACCGATAAAAGTGATCAATGAATCCACCTTACATACGTAACGATTTTGATTACAAATTTAGTCCATGGACAGCTGTAGTTTTGTAAAACACTTTTAATTGTTGTTAATTTAAAAAAATTGAATTGTCTCCTTACCTACAGATTTTCATAGGTACAATTGATTTATGTATAAAACAAAGTGTTATAAC
This sequence comes from Onychostoma macrolepis, assembly GCF_012432095.1. Lineage (NCBI taxonomy): Eukaryota > Metazoa > Chordata > Actinopteri > Cypriniformes > Cyprinidae > Onychostoma > Onychostoma macrolepis. The sequence continues at coordinate 4,259,152 of NC_081163.1, forward strand.
AGTATTTTAACTATGTTTTGTATTTTAATAAGAGTATGCACCACTTTACTTGAGGTGATGTTTTCTCAGAAATTATTAATAAAGGCCAATCTACATATGTAAAGATTTAATCACGATTTAGTCAGTAGGTGTCTCTAGCTTTGTAAATAAATAAATAACAATAATAATAATAATTATTATTATTATGTTGTTGTTGTTCATTTAAAAAGCTTGAATTGTCTCCTTGCCTGCAGGTTTTCATAGCCATCTTTACAGCAGAAATGATATTCAAGATCATTGCGTTGGACCCGTACATGTACTTTCAGGAAGGCTGGAATATCTTCGACAGCATCATCGTTACGCTGAGTCTTCTGGAACTTTGTTTGCCTGGAATCGGTTTTCTTAGGCCATTCAGACTGGTAAGAGTATCCCATTACACCTAATGACTCTGTTCTAAAACCTATATAAAGTCATATAAGAGGCAACCTAGGTGCCCTTTCAATCTGAGGGCTGTTTCCAATGGTACTGTATAAATTGCTGTCTTCAAAGTTACCTTGTCTTGGCCAAAATCTAAGGCTGAGTCACAATGAGTTTTCACTTGAACTGCCAACATTTTACTGGCTCTACCTCAAAAAGTGTATATATATTTAGCAGTTCAATTATATATTTATTAGCATAGTAAATTACACTTACAAGTTTACTTGGGAAATTAACATGCATATATTTTGAGAATTTGACATGTTATTCTTTAACTAAATAAATTTTAGCACCATTTTGCTCATTATTTTATATTATTTATATTTATATTGTGAACTAATAAAATTAACATCTCGATGTTGTTTACATTTATAGAGAGAAAGAGAAATCATTTTAAAGTGCTGGTATGGTGCTTAAGAAACATTTCTTATATTATTATGTTACTGTATGTTGAAAACAGTATTTTTGTGGAATACATTTTTTCAGGATTTTTTTAAATAGAAAGTTCAAAAGAACAGCATTTAATAAAAATAGAAATATTTTGTAACATCACAGGAATAAATGACAACATAAAAACAAAATAAATAATCGACTATATCAATGTTTTACTGTATTTTATTTAAATAAATGCAACCTTGATGGGCTTAAGAGACTTCTTTCAAAAACATAAAAAAATCTTAAAGAACCCCAAACTTTTGAGCAGTACTTTATATAAACACTAAATAATAAATAAATAAATAAAACACTACAAACTAAAACCAATCATTTTAAATTTAAATGAATTTAGGCATCACAGCAGTACAATGTACATCATAAAAAATAGATTTATTTATAAAAATATAAGTGAGATTTGCTAAAGACTATAATTAACAGTGCTATAAAATTATTTTTTAAATAAATATTATAAAATCAGATTATTTTAAAGATTAACTTTAAATCAGCATTATATGACTTCAAAGGTAATCTAAATGTAAAACCACAGGAAATTAGCATATCAGCAGATTCTAATAAATGAAAGAAAAAAAAAACATTCTACATTGTGCGTCTCTACTTGCCCATACTAAACTTTTATGCCCCTTATTGTCACAGCTGAGAGTCTTCAAACTAGCTAAGTCCTGGCCGACTTTGAACATGCTGATCAAGATCATTGGAAACTCGCTAGGTGCCTTGAGCAACCTGACGCTTGTGCTGGCCATCATCGTCTTCATCTTCGCTGTGGTGGGCATGCAACTCTTCGGGAAGAACTACCGAGACTGTGTATGTAAGATTTCTGAGGATTGTGTGCTTCCTCGCTGGCACATGAACGATTTCTTCCACTCGTTCCTGATCGTCTTCAGGGTGTTGTGCGGAGAGTGGATCGAGACCATGTGGGACTGCATGCAAGTGGCAGGACAGCCCTTGTGCTTGATTGTGTTCATGATGGTCATGGTGATTGGAAATCTTGTGGTATGTATAGTTACTTTTAGTAAATTAACACTAAAAAAATCTGAATTGCGTCAACCCGTAGTTGGTTTCTTCTTAATTTTGCAGGTTTTGAACCTGTTCCTCGCTCTGCTGCTCAGCTCATTCAGTGCTGACAACCTCGCGGTCCCCGGAGAAGATGTTGAAAAGAACAACCTGCAGATAGCGGTTGGTCGAATCAAGAAAGGTTTTGCTGTAGTCAAGCCCTGCCTTCAGAATTTCTTCCGGAGCAGCTGTATAAGAAAGAGGAAGCCAAAAAAGAAAACCGTAGATGGGAACATGATTTTGAGAAACTGCATGGGAATAAATGATAACTCCAACCACACCACACTAGAGCTGGTTAAAGGCACTGGAAGTACGGGCATGGATAGTGACACAGAGGATTTTATCAGCAACCCAAGCTTGACCGTCAGTGTCCCGATCGCTGTCGAGGAGTCTGACTTTGAGTTCCTCAACACTGAGGATTTCAGCAGCCTTTCTTCAGAGGTAAGCTTGCTGTTTTCAGTTTGTTTGTTTTTTTCTTCAATTTTTCAGTTTTCATTCTTTCAAACCTCAGATTGACCAGGGAGATAAGCAGATATGAAGTCCCCTTTACATGCACATTTTTAATCCTTGTGCATCCTTTTTTATCATTTTGGTTGTATTAATGCAATTTTGTCACAAATATGTATTTTTATAAAAAGTATGGTTTGCATCCCTTCTCTATGAATATTCCCTCAGTATAGGATGTTATTAGGGTTTAGAAGAGCTTGTATTTGGGGAAAGAAGTGGGATACCAAGTTGTAATGCACTGAAATAATTGAATAAATAATGGCATATTGTTCATTTGAACCAGGTGAAAAAATTATGTGAGCGACATCTGACATGGCACTTAAATGAGGGAAATTATCAACATTTGTCTTTTAGACTCCAAATGGGTTTTGTAGTGATCTGATCTCAGTGCATCTTGGGTGCATTTACTCCTGGCTTTCGATGTGGTCAAGTGTAATCCGATCATGATCCGATCATTGAAAATGCATTAATACCACTAGAAGGGGACCCTAAAGTCTGTTTGACACGACAAGTGGTTTTCCGACACCACTTTCACAAGTGCACACCCAAATCCTCTTCAAATGGTGCTTGTGTGAATTTTATTTGCAGTATGACAGCACTGCACCCTAACTTGTGGAAACAAACTGCTATTGATGGCATATTATATAATTTACATCATTCCTATTCAGGCTGGTATAATGCACACATCATTTAGGGTAGATGCCGTATTTAATTTCCGTTGGCTTAAGGTCCTAGTTCATGTCTAAATACCTGAATAACAGTGCAAATGATGTCTTTTGGCGAGTCAACTTCACATTTGGTGTAGTTATTGTCACGTACATGGTGCCAAAAATGAAAGCTTTTCCGTAGTGTTCGGTAGTTTCAGTAGTTTTCCGGTGGGGTTAATTGCAGTAAGTGCATTGTGGATTACATCAACGTGTAGCTTGACCCATTATGGAAGAGAGGTCAGGGAATATCAGTCTTCTGATCACATTATCTGCTATTTAAGTGCTGAGTGTGAATGTTAGCCTCGTGATAACATGCTCATTTGCTGGGAAACGAGGATGCGGTGGTATGTGGTTTTTGGCATAAAATAATCACTGATCATTTGTATGCCAATCTCTTTGAAGTTGTTCTAAAATGTCTACCACTTTAGTTTTGTAAAGGGTGATATGTTTTCAACTGAAACTCAAATATGCATTAGGCAGCATTTTAAGGAATGACAGGCACAAATTATTGCATAAAATTGCTTCCCACAGAAAGCTGAATTGCCATTTTAATTTACCACGCACCTACTATAATTCAGTACATTACAAGAATAGTTAACACAAATTTTAATTCTCTGGAAATTTTCTCACCCTCAGGCCATCCAAGATACAAATGAGTTTGTTTCTTCATCGGAACAGATTTGGAGAAATGTAGCATTACGTCACTTGCTCATCCGTGGATCCTCTGCAGTGAATGGGTGCCGTCAGAATGAGAGTCCAAACAGCTGATAAAAACATTACAAGAATCCACAAGAAATCCACTCCACTCCAGTATATAAACTAACATTTTGTGAAAAACTGCATGTTTGTAGGAAACAAATCCATCATAATAGCATTTCAAATTGCTTCCAGCTAAATTATGAGCCCTCTATCCATGGTCTCGGTTTCTCCAGTGAAAAAGTTGTCTTGTCTGACTGAGGAGAGAAATATGAACAGATCAAGTACCGTTTACAAGACAAAATAGTCCAAAACAAATATGTGTCTGTATTTTGATGTGAGAGGACAACAGGAGACCTTTTAACTGGAGGAAGCATTCTTATGGATTATGAAAGTGACAGTTTAAGCAAGTGATATAATGCTACATTTCTCCAAATCTGTTCTAATAAGGAAACAAACTCATCTACTTGGATAGCCTAGCAAATTTGGGTGATCAAATTAATTAATTAATTAACCCCAAATAAAACCCCAAACAAATCCAAATGACCGATACTGCCTCCTTATAATACAATATTTCCATTCACATACTTGTACATTGAGTATAATTGCACTGAATGTATCCTTTGTGAAGAAGGCATTCCCGTAATGCAACAGGTTCAGTGAGATGGTGGATAGAGCTGGTAAATACTGATAAATATCTAAATATAACTAAAACTAATTTTTTCTGAGAGTCTTCTAGATCAGTTGCTTACGAGATTGCATTTCAGTTAGCATGACAATGTAGGCAGCAGACAGCAAGACAGCTCACTATGTTTTGGACCAGAGCCGTGATCTCTGATTGATCGCCTCTTAGACATCAACAGATGATTCTGTATTATTGCTCCTATTGATTTATCTGTCATTCTAGCACTCTGACCAATCTTTTTACCTCCAGACAAAACGGTGAGTGTTTCTTCCTTGTTGTCTGTCTCATATCTTTAATGTGGTCTGTCTTTGCAGCATTTTTGAGACGCTCACAAGGTTTGCAATGAGAGGAAACCTGTAAGACCTTTTTAATGTGCATCCCAACTAACCGTAAAGACAGCTTTTACCATGCATGAAAAATAATGGATTTTTTGTGCACTTCAAATCCTGCCATAACACTAATATCATTCTTGTTCATCTTCAGTCATAGATAATGATGTTGGCGTTCTCTTTCAATCGTCGAGTTACAGTTGATTTCACGTCTCTCTGCAAATGCATACACAGCTATACAAAGCTTAGAATTAAATTAATTAGACAAGCCAAATAAAGGATAACAGAGTGTTTGACATCAGTGCATTGATTGAAGATTTTGTCTGAAAGCAACTTTACAAGTGCAGTAAACTGTAGAGCATTGTTAGCGATGCCAATGTCATGGATTCAATTACCACACAATGCATGAGCTAAAAATCGCTTTGGATGAAAACGTCTGCCAAATTCATAAATGCATAACACTAACTAGCCAAAGTAATCACCATTATCTGGGAATTCCATGTATTTTATTGAAACATACTACTGTAGATATCCAAACCAATGGCATTATTGCACTGATTGTCAAAATTACATTAGACAGAAAAGGTCTGGGGCCAAACAAGGACTCGAGCCATCCAGACGTCTTGGTTGCATATTAATTTCATCATAGCATGCTTGCATCATTCCACGGGCTGCATTAGCTGAAAATCTAACTGATGGTTTTTGCTTAGCAAACTTCACCATGTACCTACTGTAATGCAGCAATTAAAGGAATGGTTCACCCAGAAATGAAAATTGGCTGAAAAAATGCTCTAAAGTGCATGTGCTAAAATACATGCTATTCACCTGATGTGCAATCAGTTCCTACCACTGGTCTATGTAAATTATATTATTGTATATTATTATAAATTATAGATCATTGGTTCTTACTGCCTCTGAAGTCTTGTTGGTATAGTTGCAGTCAAAACTATATCCCATCAGTGTTATTTTAGTGTTATTATTAGTTTTACTTGTATACTATCATAGTAATATTTTGAATTAGCTTTTATTTTTTATTTTCATTTTCATTTTAGTTTGTTTTAGTAATTTTGTTATGTAATAGTTTTGTGTTTGTTAGTTATTTAATTGTTTTGTATGTTTTATTTTAGTTCTTCAACTTCAACTTTTTTCTGTTAGTTGCCAAGGCGACATCGCTCATTTTTGTTTTTAAGTCGAAAGGTTTTTAAACTTAACATTTTTATGTAATGATTATTTATTGATTTTCAGATTTTCATTAGTTTTAATTGCAGTTAACACTGATACACTAGTAGGTCATTCAGTCTATGAAATCAGTGCATTTTCCAAAAAATGATCAGACAAAAAATGTCTTAAATTGTTAATAATTTACACTGGGCCATCTCGTGATTTTATATTTAGCTTTGTGAGTGGGTGATTGTGCACTGAAAGACAAAATTAGCTGTAGAAACATATGAATTCATGATAGGCTTAATATGATTTCAACCTCATTGTTTATTCAACTTTCAATGTTTCTACAATAAATTTAGCAAAAAACTTTGAATGTATATTGTTTTACGCTATATTTAATTTCAGAGCTTATTAGTGTGGTTAATGGCATATTCTTTGGAAACGCATATGAACTACTGTATACAATATACTAGGGGTGAAACGGTACACGTATTCTTACTGAAAATTTTCGGTATGCATGTGTACCGAATAAATTCAGCATTGTTTTAACTACTGCACAAACTGGAACGTCACTGGAAATTTCCAGTTTTATATATTGTTACTTTTGATAAGAAACAAAGTCTAATCTTTCAAACAATGTCCTTTTTTCAGGAAATTCAAACAATAAATGCCATTTTCATAAACGCCCCAGTTCAAACGGCGGCATGGAGCCCTCTTTACTACTAGTTTTAACACGAAATAAACATGAATTAACATCTCATTCCTCATGTAATCGTTTAATCAGTGATTCAACCGCGGAAAGACGTCAATAAATCTTAATAAAAATATTTTCTTAAAAAAAAAAACAATAAAAATCTTCAAAACTCTTTAGTTCGCTAGAGAAATGAACTCTAGAGAAGAGCATTTCGTGAAATATTAGACTATATACTCATTATATTTTACTTTAGCTGTTAGTGATGTCCTAATTATTTAATGTATGTTTAAATAAATCTCTTATGAAAGAAGTTATGACAGCCACTGTGTAAATGCATATATTTCAACAACAAATAGAAATTGTATAATTTAGAAGTACACTGTAAAAAAAAAAAAAATTTAGTGAACTTAAAAATATATATATATTTTTACCAGCTTCAGCAGATTTTTGAGTTTGCTCAACTTATTTTTGTGGGAGATTCTCAAATTTTTGTTGTATAAACTTAAAATGACAAGTTGAGAAAACTCAAAAATCTGCTGAAGCTGGTTGCCTTAAAATGCTAAGTTGGCTCAACTTTTTTTTTTTTACAGTGTAAATTTAAAAACTGCATTATGTGCAATTTACATGTTTGCATACAATTTTTTTTTAAGTTGAGTGTTGATTATTATATTTAAAAATAAACAGTAATTAAATGTAAGTTTGGGCTCTGTTGTTAATTGTAATTTTATAGTAATGTAAAATGGCTCCCTATAGCGTAAGCTGAGGTAGATTTGTATCCCTAAGAAAATTTTAATTATAAGTGAATTTATTTAAAGAAAGGGCAATTTGTCATGATTAGATTAGGATTTAATTGTAAAATAGTGAAGTAAACTTAGGCATCCCACAGAGGTGACGGTGACAGTTAAGAGGTTAAAAAATAGTTAACATTATACATCAGCGAAACCCTAAGAATTCACAAAATTTTTACAACAGTGCTCTCATTATAACGTTATGTATATGACACTTATTAATGTTCTGCATTTCTGTTTTGAGAAGATGACCAGTAGAATGAAGCATTTGATAGCAGGTTTTTAATCAATGGGATTTAACTCATTTATCTCATATAGAATACGCTTCATTATTTATACAACATAATGTTAATATAACAACTTGCACAAAACGCCCCGATGGATGAACGTGTCTGCGCGGCTTGGAATGAACTCATTTTATGGTCGCGTTCATAACGCAACAACGTGCAGAAACATGGGAACTAAACTCTAAAAATTCACAGCGTTTTATTATAATAGTGTTCTCATTATAATGTTATGTGTATATGACAGTCCCAGTCATAGTCATTAATATTCTGCATAGTTGTTTGTCCTGCTCGCGCTGCGCGCTGAAGAGATAATCACCGTACAATGAAGCACTTTACTGCAGCGACTCAACCAAATGCATCTTATACGAGATAAATAATATATACACGATATACTGTATATAAACCGGCTGAAATGTTTTGAAATCACCTGTGTCCTACCTGATCGAAAAAAAAAAACAGTCTTTCACTCTGCCTGTGTCAGTTTGAGTCTTTAAAGATTTAAATCCTTCTTTTCAGATTCTTATTTACAGCATTATCATAATAGGCTGTATACTAACTTATTGGGAGAAAACCGGTAGTTCTATGTGAAATCAGACATTGAGCACCCCCATATAGCCAAAATGACATGATCATAACACCCCGCGAATATTCGACTGTGAGATTGGGAGTCGAATCAGGATCCTTGAATCGAAGCATCAAATCGTCGACTATTCAGGGTCACCCCTAACCAAAACCATACCGAACCGTGACGTCAAAACCGAGGTACTAGATGAAGGGTTTTAAGCGCATGAGATATCACACCAAGCAAGACTTTGCACAGTGACTCAGCTGAAACGACTGACTTCAGAAACCCTGTGCACATGTATCATCTCCTCGGCGTCGCCATAGTAACGTGTGATGATGTGTCTGTGCTGCTCTTTTGCAGAAGCTGTCTGACGTGGCTCCCAGCTCTTCGGAGGGCAGCACGGTGGACCTCAGACACTTCGGTAAAGATGGAGAAGAGGCTTTAGACTCTGAACTTGAGGAATCTACGGATCCAGAAGCCTGTTTCACAGCAGGTGATGCTGCTAATAGTTTGTGCACCATAATAAGACTGTCCTTCAACTCTTACAAAAAAGTTCAGTAGTATCAGTGGGAAATACCATGTTATTTACAATGCCCCCCCCCCCCCAAAAAAACAGAATGAGAGTCCACACAGCTGATAGCTGAAGTAATCCACACCACTCCAGTCCATCAGTTAATGTCTTGTGAAGTTAAAAGCTGCGTGTTTGTAGACGTTTTGACTTCAAACCGTCGCTTTATGTTACTTTATTATGGCCAAGTGAAAAAGTCCAACCCACGTTGTCCTTTTACATCAAACTCATTATTATTCTTATCCACCAACTTGTTTGTTCATTTCTCCAAATCTATACTTTGTTTTTCAGGGTGTGTCCAAAAGTTCCCGTGCTGCCAGGTGGATGCTGAAAAGGGCTTGTGGAAGAAATGGTGGCTGCTGAGACAGACATGCTATAACATAGTGGAGCACGGCTGGTTTGAGACCTTCATCGTCTTCATGATTCTGCTTAGCAGTGGCGCTCTGGTGAGAGAAATGCATGCTATTTTGTTTGTCAGTGTGTCACAGGGTAAAGCCTTGGCTAACTTTCAATAGAGTTTGATGTGAAAATGTTGCTAAGCCTATGACACAGTACTCTAGACAGAATAATACATGGCACACACACATATTGTTGGTTTTTATTACCTGTTTTAAATGTTATGAGTATTTAAAATCAGTATTTTTAATGGATGGATTTTTTTCACTCAACTTGTTGCAATCCATGCTTCTGATCCTTTATATGTTTACATCTCAAAAATTTTTAGGCATTTGAGGACATTTACCTTGACTCAAGGAAGACCGTAAAGACCATACTGGAATTTGCTGATAAAGTTTTCACATACATCTTCATTCTCGAGATGCTGCTGAAATGGGTCGCATATGGTTTTGCCAAATACTTCACCAATCTCTGGTGCTGGCTGGACTTTATTATTGTTGATGTAGGTTCAACTTTTGATTAAATATAATATGTGCTGCACAAGATTACAGTTACAGTTGTGGTCGTAAATTTACGTACACCTTGCAGAATCTGCAAAATGTTTGTAATGTAAGCACACAGATGTTTACATATAGTCCACAAGAAAAAATAACAGATTAATTTATAAAAATGACCCCATTCAAAAATTCCTATATGCTTGATACTTCTTGTATGATTTGCGATAGTTGTCACTTGTTTCTTCTGAGCAGGTACATTGACCACTGTTCTTCAGAAAAATCCTCCAGGTCCTGCACGTCTTTTGGTTCTCCAGGATCTTCTAGCAGTGTCTATATGACCTTTTACTTTAATTGAGGGACTCATAAAAATAGTGCAAACATTCACCGATGATCAAGAAAGAAGCATGATGCATTAAGGGTGCTGAAAAATTACTAATATTTTGCTGATTCTGAAAGGTGTATGTAAAACCAAAAACTGAAAATTATGCCATCGTTCATTTACACTTATGTCATTTCAAATCTGTATGGCTGACAGGATGCCATTATAGATTTTATTACTATTTTGAATAACTTTTTATGTTTTTTTTTAGTTTTCATTAAAGTTTTATTAATATATACAATATTTATATTGATTTTTGTTTTAGTTGTAGTTATTAATTAGTACATCAAGTAAAAAATGAGAAATTTTGCCTTGACAACTAGCTGAAATAAAATAAGTTTTAATGTTTTTTTTTTTTTTTTATACAAATATAATAAATAAATAATTCTAATAGCACTTATAATTCTTGGCAGTAAAATAACACAGCACTATTTGGCTGGTGCCCTGCCATGCAGGTTGCATTTAGCTCAGATTTTGTCTGCAAGTTTGCAACGTGATTTGCATGAGTCCTTTAGTGAACTGGGTGCTAAAACAACGCAGGCAGTAGGTGCACATCAACTTATAAAAGCACCATTGTCAAGAGAGCATCAGTGAACTGAGAATGATTGATTGGAAATGATGGCTTTCGTGTGTGTTATGCATGTGGGTGTTGAGACTGAGTTTATACTGTTTGATAACAGATGCGAGAGTGAACTGGACATTTGTACATTTGAAAGGCCATTTTCCCATGAGAACCCACAGAGGAGTTGAGACTGAAGCAAGAAGGAAGGGAATCGTGACTGCTTTTCTCCTAATGACCTCTGTTGATGTGTGTAGGTCTCTCTGATCAGCCTGGTGGCCAACGCCTTGAATTATTCAGAGCTGGGCGCCATCAAATCTCTCCGAACCCTGAGAGCCTTCCGACCGCTCCGAGCTCTCTCACGCTTTGAAGGAATGAGGGTAAAATCTCTTAATGTGGACTATTTATTCATTTACATATATAAATCATTATTCTTAAATTAACTTTACATATATGATAAAATTACATTACATTTATAAATTATAGGACTTTATTCAATCAATGAAAGCAGACCTGAATTCACTGAAGATTGACTCTTTAGTTGCCTTTAGTGTTCTTTTGGCCTTTTCACACTTGAAATGGTCAGTCCAGTGTCTTTCTGGGTTAATCCGGGGTTATCTTGGTTAGTATTCAATCCTGGTTGGTCAGGTTTTGAGATTTCACACTACCATTGTAAACTTAACCATTTGCTTAAGTCTTCTGAAAAGTAAAAGACAAAAACAGAATGAAAACGCACAACTTTAAGAAAAGTGCATACATATTTAATGAGCCGATCACTGATTGATTCATTATTGGTTGTCTGTTGCTCTCTGCAGTTTAGGTTGCCAATTCTCCTTTAAATATTGTACTGTGATTAAAGTTTGGTAAAAACAGAATGAAAATTAGCTTAATAAAGATTTAAGAAGATGTTAACCCCAAGGTTTATTGCAGTATGAAAAGCCCCTTTCAGTAGTTTTGTGTTTCTTTCTGGCTGGACATGTGAATGAAGTCCTCTGAGCAGATCGGCTAATTGAAGTCAACATGAAACTGACATATAGGACATGCAGTGAGGAAAAAATATATTGTCAGAAATTGATTGTATCATAAAAAGTGGGTGTTAAATACCAAAATCGTCACTTGTAGTCACAAAATTGAGGATTTGATGCAATCTGAAAAGAAACAGAGCAAGTTATACATTTTGATGAAAGACTTCAAACATCACTATTTAGTACAGGGTTGCCCAAACTTTGAGAGGTGATAAATAGCTAATAATTAATTAAATCAAAAATTTATCAAAAAAAAAAAAAAGGGAAATAATTAAAGGTTCAACATTTACTCACCCTTAAGTTGTTCAAAACCTGTATGAAGTTGTAAAAGAAGATATTTTGAAGAATGTTGGTGACCAAACAGTTGCCGGTTGCCATTGACTTCCATAGTATGGAAAAAAGTACTATGGAAATCAATGGCTAACTGTTTGGATAGCACCATTCTTCAAAATATCTTCTTTTGTGTTCAACGGAAGAAAGAAACTCGTACAACTTGAGGCTGAGCATATGACAGAATTTTCCTTTTTAGGTGAACTATACCCTTAAAAACAATCAAAACGAAACACTAAAAAGATTAAATATTTTATGTTTACCCTGCATGTCATGTGACTGTTTTGAAAAATGAACCTAAAATCTCAGGTATACTTCTGTAAATATTTTAATCAAAGTGGTTCAGCGACAAAAATGAAATGCTGCTTTAGTATAATGTGCACGTAATCCTTCACAATAAGGTCGTAAGCATGCATTAAGAAAGTAAATGGGGTTAAAATTGATTTCATGTTGACTTTAAGAGTGCAGAGAGAAATGTGTGCCTGTTGTACAGTAGATCATGACTGTGGCTTTTTCCTCTTGTCTCCCCCTCTCGCTGTTCCAGTCCCCAATAAACCTGATCAGTTAACAAGACTGACAGCAACCTCTTTACACGTTCCTCATTCTAGACAATGCAGATAAAAAGGTGGATTTGTGTATGATTTTCTCTAAAATGTTTTTAGAAATTGAGTAAAATTGATTAACATGCCCCTTTCCTAAAAGACAATGAGCAAAAACTACTTATTGGCTGCCGAGAGCTTGAAACCATTGAAAGTCAACTGTAACATAATCCTGTGTCCGGTCATCATTTGTGGTGTTTTACTAAACAATTACAAGCTGTGAATTGCAAGCAATGGTAGGGAGCATTGACATGCTGCTTTATGTAATAAGGGGGAGGGGGAGGGGGGGGGTTCGATAGTGCTGTTATTGACCAAACGCTTGCGTACATTCTCCACACGAATGTGATGTTGCGATGACTTCCCCTCACGTGGCAATCACTGATCTTTCCTCTGTTTGTATCGACAGTGTCTAGAAATGCACCGTGCATCCGGATGTTCCATTGCTACTGAGTGCCTTTAACATGTGCTTTCATTTCTTTTTGTGTTTGTTCATTTACAGTAAACGTTAATACTGTGGCTTCACCGTACTTCGTAAAGGTCATGCTTTTTCATGCCAAGGTTGTCATGGTTGTGCGTCATTCAGAACTGAATTGAGAGGCATTTAAATAGCATTTCGGCTCCTGAATATGAATTGAGGTAGTAGACAATTGAATTTATATGTATATAAAATATATATAAAAATATAAAATAAAATATAAATTAGAAATATATATAATAAATGACATAATTATCATTTTATTATATATTTATCATTTATCATCACAAATGATCATTTTATCAGGTCAAATACATTTTTATATGTATACAGAGAGAGAAAGAGAGAGACATTATATATTTAAAATTGTACATATTTTATACTGTATATGTTTTATAATTTATATTTTATATATTTGCAGCCTAATTTCTTTAAATTGCTCCAAATCAACATAGTGTGGTGACATTTTAAATTCAGCTGATTTTTCAATTCTGAACTTTGCACAATCATCCAAACTGCAAAACAGACAAAACTAGTGAGTGCACCGATAACTTTCCCTCTCCATTCCTCTTTCTTTTTTCCCAGCTTCTCCCCTCGATCGTTATTGTCATTGCCGGTAATGATGTGTCCTCCTGCCATTGTTACTGCTAACCATTACGCACTGGGCAGTTTCTCATTACACTCATGTGTTTTCCTCTCTTTACCAAAATTCAACAGAATAATAAACGGATGCACTTAGTTTTACTGGTGTATCAGGCCTATAATAGAGCTGGGTGATATGGCAAAAAAATTAAGTGAAAGATACGTGATATCAATATTGATGTTTTTACTCTGAAATGACCTAACAGCGTGCTGCTTTTATTTCACTCAAATGAATAATCATTTCAACCATTATATTTAAGAAGATTCAAAATGTTGAATGTAAAATACGATAAAAGACTAATCGAAAATATTCAAGGCATGTTTGTCACTAGATAAACGTGAGAAAAATTATATTTTAACAATATAACACCAATATAAGAAGCAAATATTTTTATTACTTTTTAACTGTTCATTTTTGAGTTGCGGCAAATAAATCATTGAATGAGCTGTAAAACAAAGTGCTTCCGTGACGATTGCACAATATTCATGACACTTTGTGAGTTTGTGATGTTTCTGTTGACGCAGGTTGTTGTGAATGCTCTTCTGGGCGCCATCCCCTCCATCATGAACGTCCTGCTGGTCTGCCTCATCTTCTGGCTCATTTTTAGCATTGTGGGCGTCAACTACTTCGCCGGAAAGTTTTACGAATGTGTAAACAAATCCACAGGAAAGCGCATGTCTTCCGCAGATATAAGTAATGAAACGGAGTGTAAGAAAAGCCCCAATGAACTCAACTGGAGAAATTCGAAGATTAACTTTGACAATGTAGGAAATGGATACCTGTCCCTGCTACAAGTGGTAAGGTTGCACTAAGCATTTGATGGTCAATAAATAAGAGAGAGATTTGTTTTTATGGAAATGGAAATTTTTAAAAATCTTGAACATAGAAAATGTATAATGTTTCATCATAAGAAGAGATTTTTAACATCGTTGGAAAATCTCTCTGTCTGTTTTTCTTTTGTAATCTCCATTAATATTAGTAGTAGTATTTATTATTAATAATAATAAAATATGATTTATATTTATGACATTTAAAATTAAATTTAAGACAGTACATCAGATCTAACCATGATATTTAAAGGGGTCATATGACGTTGCTAAAAAGAACATTATTTGGTGTAATGCAATGTGTTTATGCAGTTTAAGGTTCAAAAAACACATTACTTTTCACATACTGTACATTATTGTTGCTCCTCTATGCCCCGCCTTTCTGAAATGCATCAATTTTTACAAAGCTCATCGCTCTGAAAAGTGTGGTGTGCTCTGATTGGCCAGCTATCCAGTGCTTTGTGATTGGCCGAATACCTCAAGCGTGTGACGGAAATGTTACACCCCTTAGCATATTGTGATGCCGTTTCCCAGCGCGACGACACAAAAACAACAAAACCCATTATAAATGAGGCATTTGTTGCATTCAGCAGGGACATAATTGCTGATTATAATGACTTATACTGTCTTTTTATGTCGTAAGCATAAAACCATGTCTGCATTTGTGATCAGAGAAACGACAAACAACAAGCGCTACTCTACACTGCTCAAAACTCGCATTTGAATAGTCAGTGGCACATTCATTAAATGTGAATACATACATACAGGCTGTCCTTGCAAAGTTGGAATTGCCGCACTTTATAGAAACAGCCTTTGTGTACAGCCGGCATTGCAGGCTACTCTCCCAGGTTCAGGAAACAGTCCTCCGTAAAACTTGATTATTTGGGTCGAACTGTTCTGGAACAGTGTTGTAAATACAGTACAACTTAACCACTGATTTCTAGTCGTGTCCTCTTTTGGAAGCCCAAATAAAGTAGTTTGGCTTTTGCGTCTCCACGTCACCGCGGCAACAATACTACAGCGAGAATAAAAGTTGCACCTTCTTTCTTTGCGTTTACATTTGGGCAGTGTTATGCAAATCTTCCCACACAGTGACGCAGATATGTGGGGTCGTGTTTAAATGAGGCATTTTAGGGGTGCGTGATCGAGTCTTAACTTTTATAAAGAATATCTCTTTGGGTTTGAGACTTTAGTCTTTGCAACTTTACGGATCGTATCTATGTATGAACAGCTTGTAACACTCCAAAGACAAAAGGAAAACTTGAAATCGCATCACATGACCCCTTTAAATGCTTTTACAGTATAAATAAATTATGTCTAATATTTTAAAACAAAATATTATTTACCATGCAAAATAATTTCACAATGCAACAATATTAATGGTCCTAAAATCAAAAAATAAAATGTCAAGTTTTCTTCATTTTGTCAAGGCCACTTTTAAAGGGTGGATGCCCATCATGTATGCAGCGGTAGACTCTCGCAATGTAAGTCTTTTTTGATTGTCATTTTATAGTTGCTTCAATAATATTTAATTCAAAATTCTGATTATGGTTTATAATCAAACCGTACTGGTGCATGTTGCCCTTCATCTCCTTTACTGCAGTTAGGTGAGCAGCCAGAGTATGAGGTGAATCTGTATATGTACCTCTATTTTGTCATCTTCATCATCCTTGGAGCTTTTTTCACATTAAATCTCTTCATTGGCGTCATCATTGACAACTTCAATCAGCAGAAGAAAAAGATAAGTATCTATATACTATAAACTTGACAACAAAGCCAGCTGCTTTGGATGTTTTTGAAATTATGTTGACTCAGAAATATATATATATATTATAAGTGTGTGTGTGTACTCAATGGATGCTCTACAAAGAAGACGGCTTTACAAAGTACATATTTTGGATGATAAAATCGAGGCCATTTTAATCCCAAAATGATCTTTCTGTCTTTTCTGTCTTTACTTTGGGGGTCAGGATATTTTCATGACAGAAGAGCAGAAGAAATACTACAACGCTATGAAGAAGCTCGGCTCAAAGAAACCTCAAAAACCCATTCCAAGGCCAAAAGTAAGCATTTCTTTGAAAAACAGCTTGCATTCTTGTCATCATGTCATGCCAGAACTTTTCTTTTTTCTATGAAATGCAAAATAAGGCAGAATGTCTAAGCTGTTCTTTTTCCATAAATCTAAATCATAAAGTGTATGGTGATTTTTCTATATATATATATATATATAGACTGCTGTTAAGATTTCCTGGTATAAATCACAACCGCTTTTGTTATATGGAATAGAGAAGTGCAAACATTCTGCTTCACAGAAGATATAAAACAAAAAAGGGGTTGGAATAACTTGATGTTCATCTTTTCATGTATGAATTCTCATTTATTTCAGAACAAGATTCAAGGATTCCTCTTTGACCTCGTAACCAGACAGCCCTTTGACATTTTCATTATGGTCCTTATCTGGCTCAATATGGTCACTATGATGGTGGAGACGGAAGATCAATCCAAGCAAATGGGCACAGTGCTGTACTGGATCAATGTTGGTTTCATTGTGCTCTTCACCAGTGAATGTGTGCTAAAGATGGCCGCGCTACGGCAGTACTACTTCACTGCCGGCTGGAATGTATTCGACTTTGTCGTGGTCATCCTGTCTATAGTTGGTAAGATCTGCAATATGATGAGGAATTGACCCTTTACTAAGAATTAATTTACCACTCCCTCCAGTTTTTCACAGTTGTGTGATCAACTAATGCGATGCCAAATCAACTAAATATCTTCTTTTCTGCAAACCAGCAAACATTTAACTGCAAAATAATCGCACAAAGTGCAGTACTACTTAGTTATTGGCATGTTAGTGTGATAAAGAAGCATGAATGAATGATAAAATAAGGCAAGGTGCGTGCTTGATGTTAAAAAGAATTATGCGCAATAACAGGAAACACCCATGGTCACACATGTTTGAATGGTCATTTGTTATGTTTTGTGAACATAAAATATTTGAGAGAAAATTTAGTGTGCGTCAGTATATTAGATCCGTGCATTAGGGGCCAGATTTACTAACAGCTTGCACCAGCGCAAACCGACTTTTTGCATCAAAAACAGTTCTGTCAGGATTTACTAAAGAATCAGCCTAATAAACCTGGTACAATGAAGAATTAGCGCTGAAAAGGCATGGGCACAGTTATTTTTGCGCCTGAACTTATTCAATATGCATTTGTAGGAGTTTCCCTTTCAGACGCAAAATTTATGGGAGGAGAGTATTAAAATAAATCACGCAACACGATTTACTAGCTTTTGCGTCAAATTACTGGTATTTGCGCCATTATTTAACGCCCATAAAAAGCATGTCTTGTTGTAAGTAGATCACCCGGATATGATGAGCATCGGCTCTGCTTATTTTCACGCCCATCAGCACTGTTTTGGAATTGCACTCTCGTGCTAATTTGCTCTGTTTAGTAAATCTGGCCCTACTGTAGGTCTTAAAGTGACAGCAGCCTAATAAACCTGCTGCCGTCTATACACTTACTCATAATCAATTTTGTTTAAAAGTCATTTGGTACAATTTGGTAAAACACAAAATAAACAAGCCTTCAGCATTTTTCTTTTTTTTTTGGACATACGACTACTGTCAATTTATATAGCGCTTGTCACGACATGCATTATTTCAAAGCAGCTTTACAGAAAATCACAATGTTGACAGTATCTTAAAATCTTTATCTTTATCTATAATCTTTATCTATAATCGCATTTAGCAGACAATATAGTTACATTTTGTGACGATACAAGCAATCAAGTAAAATTCAGACATTTTGATCATGCAAATCACACAAAGAATCCCGGTGGTACTCTTTTGTTCTCTGAACTGTAAATTTCTAACTTGCCACTTAATATTTTTAACAAAAATAACTATCTTGTTTAAAGTTTAAGTGACATAATTTGGTAAGACATTCTGCTTTTTTCAATAGTATATAACTATTGTACATGTATCCTAAAAAAAAAAAGTTTTTTTTTTCTTTTGGTTGTAAATTTGGGTAACACTTTACAATAAGGTTCATTAGTTAAACATTAGTTAATGTATTAACTAACATGAACTAACCATGAGCAATACAATTGTTACTGGATTTACTAATCTTCGCTAACGTTAGTTAATAAAAATACAGATGTTCATTGTTAGTTCATGTTAGTTCACAGTGCATTACCTAATGTTAACAAGATTTTAATAATGTATTAGTAAATGTTGAAATTAACATTAACAAAGATTAATAAACGCTGTATAAGTGCAGTTCATTATTAGTTCATGTTAACTAATGTAGTTAACTAATGAACCTTATTGTAAAGTGTTACCTAAATTTGTATTTATAATGGCAAAAATAACTTGAAAATGTCTTGTTTAAATGTGTGTCAGAATTTAGAAGGACACAAAAATAAAGAAGCCTTCTGGATTTAACATTTTTTTTTTAATTTTGTCACCTAATTATATTTTTTTTTAAATCGCAAATTTTCTGCAAAATATTGGAAATTAACATCACAAAATTGTTTTGGAAATTAACATCACCGTCATTTTGCTTGCAAAAATGTCAAAAAATCACTATATCCTCCTGAATATAGGCAGTGCTGTTTCAACATTCATTTACTTCTTGTCGTTGCAGGCATGTTCCTGGCAGAAGTCATTAAGCAGTACTTTTTCTCGCCCACCTTGTTTCGTGTCATTCGCCTCGCCCGAATCGGCCGCGTGCTACGTCTTATCCGAGGCGCCAAGGGAATACGGACCCTTCTGTTTGCGTTGATGATGTCACTTCCTGCGCTTTTCAACATCGGACTACTTCTCTTCCTCGTCATGTTCATCTACGCCATCTTCGGCATGTCCAACTTCGCCTACGTCAAAAAATCGGACGGCATTGACGACATGTTCAACTTCGAGACATTTGGCAACAGCATGTTGTGTTTGTTTCAGATCACCACCTCGGCAGGCTGGGACGGCCTTCTGGCACCCATGTTAAATACCAATGGATCCGAATCCGAATGCGACCCGAATAAGACCTTCCCCGGCAGCCAGGTTAAAGGCGACTGCGGGAACCCGTCCATCGGGATTTTCTTCTTCGTCAGCTACATCATCATATGCTTCCTGATCGTGGTGAACATGTACATCGCCGTCATCCTGGAGAACTTCAGCGTGGCCACCGAGGAGAGCGCCGAGCCTTTGAGCGAAGATGACTTCGATAGGTTTTACGAGGTTTGGGAGAAGTTTGACCCGAAAGCCACGCAGTTCATGGATTACGACAAGTTGTCGGACTTCGCCAATTCTCTGGATCCGCCTCTGCGAATACCCAAGCCCAACCGACTGCAGCTGATCTCCATGGATCTGCCGATGGTGAGTGGCGAACGCATCCACTGTCTGGATATCTTGTTCGCTTTCACCAAACGGGTTCTCGGGGAAGGCGGCGAGATGGACATCCTTCGCGGACAAATGGAAGACCGATTCATGGTCTCCAACCCCTCAAAGTCCTCTTACGAGCCCATCACCACAACCCTGCGCAGGAAGCATGAAGATATGTCTGCTGCAATCATCCAGAGAGCCTATAGGAACCACATGGTCCGGCATAGTATGAAGAAGGTCCGTAATGTCTACAGAGAGACCAGGCATCAAAACGGGAAGGTCCCGAGTAAAGAGTCTGTTGACAATGACAAGTGCGATAATAACAGTGCTTCGGAAGACTCTGACGCAACGCCCGCCACATCCTCTCCGCCGTCATATGATAGCCTGACGCAGAACGCCACAAACAAATACAAGAAGGACAAACATGAGAAGGAAGTGGAAGACAAGGGTAACAGCGTTTAGAGTAGCATTACGAACAATTGTTTACAACTTTTACTTCAAGTTATTTGTCAGGGTCAGGTGACCTTGTCTGTTTGATGTGGATGTCTATGCCATACTGCCTGAGCATACTTGAACTTTGTGCCTATTCTGGAGCTGTGACTGACATGAGTTAGGAAGTGAAGCTGCTACGCCTAACCTGTTTCACTCGCTGGCGAAAATGGCAATGGACCAAATGTTGTTGTTTTGTCCAAGTGTTGTGATCTCATGCGTTTTCTTTGTGTGCTGTTCAGCAGGTTTGTGTGTCGGGGATACATCCAGTGTGTTGCATTGAGAGGTGAAGTGTGTGATTTTTGTGCCACTAGCAGCACCAAACCTTAATGGAAAAATATACAAATATAGTGTGTAATCAAAGCATATATAATAATATAGAATAAATATAGTATAGCATATATATATAATATGCAAAGCAGCATATTAGAATGATTTCTGAAGGATCATGTGACACTGAAGACTGGCGTAATGATGCTGAAAATTTAGCTTTGAATGACAGGAATAAATTATTTTAGAATATATTCAAACCGGTTATTTTAAATTGTAATAATATTCCACAATAGTAATGGTTTTACTGTATTTTTTTTATCAAATAATTGCACAGTATGAGAGACACTATATAAGTGATTCAAAACCCCAAAGTTTTGAATACCGTTTGCATTACATAAATATATAAATCACTGTGATATTTAAAATGTCAGTTAATTTTATATTGCCAACAAAACAAAAAGAAATATACTGTATATATCACCGAGTCCTATTTGCTAGAAAACAGTAGTCCCGTCCACCATGAAAAACAGGCAATTGGTTGTCAGTGGTTAAAAATTTGACTAGTTAACTTTACTAGTTAATCCCTGATGGTAGATGCTGTAACTACACCATTATGGGAGCAAAATAGTATAGCACTAGTGAAGGATATGGGACTATGTGTCCTTGTGATGTTATTGTTAAGACATCATAAATTATTGCAGTTGAACAGGAATGTTTGGTGCTTCTGTTGGTGCAGAAATGACACACTTCCTCTTTAAATGTCATTTTTCCAACAGTTTGTGTTTTTTGAGATAATTTTGCATTTCTCTTGTCTTTGTTTTTAAATGAGAGTGATTTGTTGCGAGGTTGCGATTTCCTATGTTACTTGAGACAGAGTTGATGTATTTTTTTCTTCTATTGACTGTTGCTGACCACTGTTGCAGTCGGTTGTTGTCGATACACGTGTAATTATAGTTGCATGACAGCTCACCTGTAGTCATACAAGTTTCTCACTCAGTATTTCAGAATGGCTCAGTGCCTCTCAGGTCTCTCTTCAACACGCTAGAAAGCCATTCGCACATGTGCCTTCCCTACTCGAGAGCTTGCAGCAAACTCTTTCCTTAAAACCTCAAGACTTCTGTCACATCCTGAACTGTGAAACCTGTCTGATTTCAGCCTTTCCTGTAGCTGCATCACTGATATTGCACTTGAAACAGCTTTGAAGAAATAGTTCACTCAAAAATGTAAATTTTTGTGAAAATGTATTCACCCTTATTCTATCCAAGATGTAGATGAGTTTGTTTCTTCATCAGAACAGATTTGAAGAAATGTAGCATTCCATCACTTGCTCACCAGTGGATCCTCTGCAGTCAATGGGTGCCGTCAGAATGAGAGTCCAAACAGCTGTAATCCACACATCTCCAGTCCAATGCCTTGTGAAATGAAAAGCTGCATGTTTGTAAGAAACAAATCCCTCATTAACACTTCATGTCTTCAATCCGTTACTTCCAGCTAAATTACAAGTCCTCCATCCATAATATTGCTTTCTCCATTGAAAAAGTTGTCTTCTCTGAATCAGTAGAGAAATATGCACAGATTTACAAGTGAAAACGGTCCAAAACTGGAGTGGTGTGAATTATTGTGATGTTTTTATCAGCTGTTTGGACTCTCATTCTGACGGCACCCATTCACTACAGAGGAGCCATTGATGAGCAAGTGATGTGATGCTATATTTCTCCAAATCTGTTCTAATGAAGAAACAAACTCATCTACATCTGGGATGACTTGAGGGAGAGTAAATTTTCAGCGAATTCTCATTTTTGGGCGAACTGTTCATTTAACAAAGCTTTTAGAGATCTGTTCCCATCTTCTTCACTTCTGCATCATAACGGGATTCATCAATGGTTGAGAATTCATTTTTGTATATGAACTCCGATTTGGTCATGTAGCTGCTCTAGACCATGTCTTAAGCCAAAACTGCATCTTTCAGCATTCGATTCTTTGCATTTTTAAAGATTTCTCTCAAAAATGGTTCTTCGTATGTGTAAATATTTTGTAGGAATATGCAATCTGTTATAAAATTTCTATAATGCATAAATTATGGATTATAATCTATATAGGGAATGTGAAAGGTTTAAAGTAAAAGGTTATATGCATCATAAAAGCTAAAATACAAAATTATGCTGAAGTTATATGGGAAATATAATCTTTTTGATTATTTTGAAGCTAAAACGTTATTGTGAAATATGAGTGTTTTTATTTATATTATGTATTCGGTTTTTATAAATGACACTGAGGAATATATAAATGCACCACTTTTGTTTGCTGCATATTTCACCAATGAAGATTCTAGTTCTATATATTTCTGTTATCAATGTTAGCCAACAGGTTGTTTGACATGTCTTTGCGATGACTGAAGACTGATGGGATAGTGTGCATTTGTTTACATTTTTATAGTTATGAATGTTATCATTACATTTTGTTTCATGTCAGAGACTCATATGTTCCACATAAACACAGTCGTAAGTGTAACTGCTTCATGTGAATGTGACATGTATTGAGAAAATGAATTCTAGGTATATTATGAATTTATATGAGACGTATATCAAAATAGCATAAGACATAAATCACTAGCTTTTATATGCATCATGCTTGTAGTCTGTGAGTTAAACTGCATGCGAGACATTGCTATGGATCAGTTCTTTAAGCTAAAAAATAAACTCATCACATACCTCACACCTGATACAACTCTGTGTATTCACTTTTTTTTAGTTTCATGAATTTTGGTTTTAACTGTCAAAGCACCTTTTGTGCCTGTTGTGATTATTTGAATTCACTCTTTATTTGGCCACTTTTACAATCCATGACTTGAGTACGAGTCTTGAAAGTAAGTAGAATTGTGTATAATTTGTGTGCCACTAAGCATACATTTTCACATATGCATATTATTTTAATTTTCCCCCTCTAAAGGTTTGGAATAATTATGTTTTTTTAATCTTGAAGGATCATGTGACACTGAAGACTGGAGTAATGGCTGCTAAATCACAGGAACAGATTACATTTTAAAATATATTACAATAGAATAATTGTAACTGTTAAATTGTAATATTTCACATTGCTGTATTTTTCATCAAAAAAAAATGCCTTGGTGAGCATCTGTCAGCACTGTGTCGGAGGGAACGACGCGGAGACGTGGATCAGAGGAACAGTCTTTCATGTAATCCACACAGAAGTCTTCAACCCTGCTCCTGGGGACCCACTGTCCTCCAACCTGCTTCAGCACACCTGCCTTTGTATTTTCAAGCAATCATGAGGAGCATGATTGTAGGGTTGTAGCTAAACTATGCCGAACATGTATGCAAAATGAAAAAAAAAAGAAAAAGGTAATTGCGACTTTGTGTGACAATTCAGACTTTTTTCCACAATTCTGAATTTATATCTCGAAAAGTCAGAAAATGTATTTCCTTTTTTTTATTTTATCCCATGGAGAAAACAGTCTTTGATAGAAAACAGTAACAAATCAAGTCTAGAAAGTTCAGACTTGTTTTCCACAGTTTTAGTTTTTACATCAACATTTCAAATCTACTTGGCAACGATGACAGTTTGCTCTAAGTGATGATTCCTCTAAATGTATTCACATTTTACAGCATCTATACGCCCTGATGTCTGTTCGTAAACACATAGTAATGTTTCTCAGGGAGAGAGATGTTTTATGGACAGAGCTCTGGTCTCAAGTGACTGTCCGCTCTAATTAGGAGCACATTAGAGCTCCTGTAACTTCAGCCCTGACCATTTCAACTCCACCACAATCAACATTAGACCTGATCCACTTCCGCAAAACACCACAGTTTCTCTGCTAATGAGCTTTTAGGTGAAAATGCTTCATTTTGTTGTCCTCAGAGGTTTTGTGTGTGAGTGCACATGTGTCTGACCTCACATCATCTAATGCTTCTGTCTGATTTGCAGAGTAGCAAATGTAGCAAATTCTTCATGACAGTAATGCTAATTGTTGTTATTGTTATAATTTTTCTTTATCGAATCATGTCAGATTAACAATAACGACAATAATGATAATAATGCTTATTATTATTATTATATATTTATTATTCATAATTATTAATAATAATAATTATTAATCTGATATGATCTGATAAAGAAAAAAAGAATGACAATAATAACAAGTTAGCATTATTATCAGATTTTTGTATTATTATTATTATAGAAATGTCAATGTTGGTAAAAAAAATTGAAATATATATGTATCAAATGTATATATTTCTTTGTCACCACAATATATCATTATTAATAATTATTGTTAATATTATATATAAATATATGAAATAAATATATTATTTATTTATTATTCTTATTCATTTTATTATTATAAAATTCTACCTACATTGACATTTCTATATAATTTTTTTAAATCCAGGATTCATTAGTAAACACAAATACTGAAGAGCACATTTGGCCACAAAATACATCCGAATAGATCATCCAGACAATCTGTCTCTTTACGTGATTCAGAAACTGCTGGTTGAATCTATTAGGACTTGATTAATTATTAATCTGAGATCTCAGATGAGCTCTTATCTGAAGATGACTCAATTTCCAGCCTGGCATACAGGGAAGAAGAAAAAAAAGAAAGATCTTGCCATTTTCTAGTTATTCAATAAAGCTCCCTCAGCGTTCTCGTTTTTCACCACACCACACCCTGTTATCGTGTCATTTGTGGTGTTTATTTCCGTTTTCCACTAATGGTCATTTTAGATAATGCAGAATAATTCAGTTAGATTCACAGACTGCCTCTCCTTTGAGCCCATCAGTAAGACAATAACTTAATAATTTAAGAAAAACACAATTAAGCAAGTGGCCAAAACCAAGACGTTTCCTTACGAGAGCCACAGGCCGGGCCGCAGCAGCACAGATGGTGTAGTGGCCCAGTCAGTATATTTGCAGAAGCTAATGGCCTCGTGATCAGATGACCCAGGAAGCTCTGCTCCAGACACTTATTCAAATGAAAAGTGATGCTGCAGTTTCTCCCGCGCTGTTGCTTAGTAACGTATCATCACGGACATTCATGTAGTTACAGTGTTAGCAAGGCAGAACCGCCTCGTGTTCCTTCAGTAAGTCTGGTTAGGGCTTGTTCTAAATCTCTTATACATTAAGTATACTTTCGGTAGTCGATCATTTAAACATTCAATTGTAAACATTGTAAACACTTAACCTGCTTATTAAGAAAATATTTAAAATTTTGAAGTTTGAAAATCTCCTGTTAACTTAGAATGTTCAGTGCGGCCTCTCATTTGCATACTGAATTGTGATTGGTCTTCTTTCTTATGTCTGTTTGCATACTTGATGATTGGTTTGGTCTTCTTTGCATATTCAGAAAAGTTTATTATATACAGTATTTGATCAAAATATAGTAGCCTAAGTAAAAACAGTAATATTGTGAAACGCTATTAATTTAAAATAACAGTTTCCTATTTGAATATATTTTAAAATGTAATTTATTCCTGTGATGCAAAGCTGAATTTTTTGCATCATTTCATCTTTAGAGTCATGAAATCATTCTAATATGCTGATTTGCTTATTATTATCAATCTTTTTAATACATTCAGGTTTCTTTAGTTCAAAAGAACATTTATTTGAAGTCTAAATATGTTATAAAATTATAAATGTCTTTACTGTCACTTTTGATTAATTTAATGTGTCCTTGCTGAATTGTATTAATTTCCTAAAAAAAAAAAAAAAAAAAAAAAGAACTTACTGACCCCAGTCTATTGAATATTTGTAAAAGCTGTATGTAGTATGTATGCTATGCATAATATGGAAACATTATGTATGATGCAATATCCAGATGAACCGGACGTAATATCAGTAACAATTTACATTTTTTTTTATGTTAAAATCAAACTTTATTTACAAGATGATAAGTGTTTGAAATACACATGCAATGTGATGAGGCCATGTGACAATCATGTACAGTAGCATGAGCCTTTTTGAAACATTCCTTATTAAATTCCAAATATACCCAGTTTTGATTCTTGTGTGCAACCAACTGAAAGCAGTACTGAGTTCTGACATTTACAGCAGTGTCAAAGCATCATAACCTAAACTGACTTAAAACTTATTTACTGCAATTCTAATCGACACATGTACTGTAGCATTTTATGATACATTCAGACAGACAAACACAAGAACAGCAAGATCACAGTTGCAAAGTTACTTTCAAAAAGCAATTTAGTGCTTAATGACTGATGCGTGTCAAATCCCAGTTATCAAAATTTTATTGCTCATGTTCAATGATGCATTTAAATATTGACCCATTTAAATATCCATTTACCGATTGTCACTTATATTTTATTAAAAGGCCTATGCAACCTTTTGGGATTAAAATTTTGAGAGTGCCCTACAGTGTGTCCTGGAGGTCACCAGATGGATCGATGAGGATAACTACAGGAAAACCACAATGCAGTAAGACACATCCAGCAAATGGAGCCAAGAGGAGCCTCTAAGCAGCAGACTTACGATAAGGTTTGAGAATGTTCTTTAAGGAGCTGTTATAAATGTGTAAGAGCACTCACTGTGCTATTGATCAGAGCCTGGGCTGTCTGAGTAATTGTGTATATTGGCCTAAACGTGTTAAAGTGCTTTTGACACTGAGGTCTTTAAAGCGCAACATCTTCACCAGCAGCAAACCTCTCGTTGTGTTTCAATCCACATATTTTTACAGGTATGTGAATTTTGGGGTATTGCATTGAAACCATCGAATGGAAACATCATGATATGCATTAATTGTTAAAGGAATAGTTCACCCAAAAGTGAACATTTGCTGAAAATGTATTTACCTTCAGGCCATTGAAAAACTTTACATTAATGTTCATGGGAACAGATTTGGGGAAATGTAGCATAACGTCACTCGCTCACCAATGGATCCTCTGCAGTGAATGGGTGCCGTCAGAATGAGAGCCGAACAGCTGATAAAAACATCACAATAATTCACAAGTAATCCACACCACTCTAATCCATCAGTTAACATCTTGTGCAGCAAAAAGCTGCACGTTTGTAATAAAACAAATCCATCAAGACATTTTTAAGACATTTTAGGCTAAATGTTACTATACTTGTTTCAGAATGTTCAGATAACATTAAAAAGTAACATTCCAGTTATTTTCCTGGTTTCACTTTATTTTGATGGTCCCTTTAACACATTCTATTGACTATAAGTAATGTTGCACCTACATTTCTACTGACTCTCATTAGAGTGTTAGTAGTGTATTAGTTGACTGGTAGGGTTAGGGTTAGATTAAGTTGACACGTTCTTGCAAAGTTACTTATAGTCAGTGGAATATCTGTTGGGAGACCAACACAATAAGGAGTTAGTGGATATAAAGCAAACAGTTTACTAATACTCTTATGAGAGTTTGTTGACAAGTAGTTGCAACATTACTTAGTGTCAACAGAATGTTCAAAAGGGACCATCAAAATAAAGTGTTACCATTTTCCTTAATCTCGAACATTTGCAATAACCCAGAAAATAGACATTTTAAAACATTTTGAAGAAATGTTCAAAAAATGTTCCTATAAAAATATGTTTGTTAGCTGTGTTTGCCTCAACAGGACATAGCCTATGGATAACTGGACTAACAATGACTAACTAATGACTTGGTACAATTACCTAGAGTCGTCTCACCTGATCGCTGTGTCGTTATCGTTATCCACCTTATTTTGCAACGTGAAAGTAATCTATTTTCTTTGAATGTGCGAGGCTTCCCATTCATTAGTCGCTGTAGGTAAATAAATACGAATAATAAAGTTAAAGTTAAAGTTAAAGTTTACTTACAGTAAATATACAGTAGAGTGTTTTTATGATTATGATAATGACTTACAAAAATATGATGAAAAATGCCAGTTTGCACTATCAAGCAACATTATATGGGCTGTTTTTATGCATGAGAAATAACTGGAAGCGAAACCGGAAGTCTCGCACATCCGCCGAGTCCGTGGCTTTCCCGCGGAATTGGACTACTTCTAAACCTTTGCCGCGGGATGTTTTTCATGTCCGCCGGTTGAAGCGACCCAAATAACGTATTATTTTGCCCCCGGAATGTGTATTTTACTGAGCGACCCCCCTTCAAAACTAGTTTTGGACTAGTTTTGAGTAGCAATTGGGCTTGTTTTGTTGTCAAAATCTGGCAACCAACCCTGCATCCGTGCCCGTCCTTGTGTAAAAAATGAGGTTTTTAAACAGTGCTGTCAAATGATTATTCGCGATTAATCGCATCCAAATAAAAGTTACAAGTTCTTGTTTACATAATATATGTATGTGCACTGTGTATATTTATTATGTATATATAAATACACATACATGCATGTATATATTTAAGAAAATATGTTGTTTATATATTAAATATATTTATATAATATCAATTATATGAATATACATTTATGCATGTAAATACATGTAAATATTTTTAAAATATATACTGTGTGTGTGTGTGTGTGTGTGTTTACATATACATAATAAATATACACTGTACACATGCATATATTATGTAAACAAAAACTTTTATTTTGGATGCGATTAATCGCGATTAATCGTTTGACAGCACTATTTTTAAAATGTTATCCTCTTGGCGTAAACAGGCTGTTAAGTGCTCCATTATAGAGAATTCCCAGTTCCTTTCATGTGCACAGAATCAAGTAGTTTCTCGATTATAGAAAATACAAACCTTCTCAAAGTCATTCAGAACTGAGCCCAGCACATTTACATATGACAAGTATCACTATCAGACCGCCATATGTGGACAGCAGTCTGATCGTTGTGCGCTTGATGACTGCAGCTGCTGATAATGATTATCTGTCAGTGTGTATATGGAACTGTATCGGACAGGCCGGGGAAAGGCCCCCTTTCGGGACAGAATGCACGGCCCTGTGTGTTGAGGCTAGGACCAGGGCTGAGGACACCGGCGTCCAGGACTAACCCAGGGCTGATTTATGCGATCAATGAGCTCAAACTGTGTTGTGTAACCCCAAGTCTCTCATTAAGGCTGATGAGGATAAGAGCACATTTCCATTTCACATGCTGTGTGGACAATGTGAACTGGACAGCAGGAGTCAAGTGCACTGAATAGCCTCTGATAGGGAGTTTATGAAATACCAAAAACTATAATTAACCTGACAAACCTGTATGTATCTATATATTTTGTACCAGACATGAATCTGTATTGTGCACTAGGCTATTTTAAAAAGTGTATCATATCATATATATACTGTTCAACTGTTCATTTATTTATTAAAAGGAGAAAAACTTTCATCAAAGTATTTCATCACGGTTTCCACAAAAATACACTCTCAGAAATAAAGGTACAAAAGCTGTCACTGGGGCGGTACCTTTTCAAAAGGTACATGTTTGTACGTAAAAGGTCCATTTTGGTACTTTAAAGAGACACATTAGTACTTAAAGTGTACATATTTGAACTTAATATGTACAAAAGTGTACCTTTTGAAAAGGTACCGCCCCAGTGACAGCTTTTGTGCCTTTATTTCTGAGAGTGTATTAAGCAGCACAATGTTTTCAAAGTTGCTAATAATAAGAAATGTTTCCTAAGCTGCAAATCAGGATATCTGAATGATTTCTGAAGGATCATGTGACACTGAAGACTGGAGTAATGATGCTGAAAATTCAGCTTTGCATCGCAGGAATAAATTACATTTTATAACATATTCAAATAGAAAACACTTATTTGAAATTGTAATAATATTTCACAACAGTACTGTTTTTACTGTATTTGTTTAACCAAATTATGCAGCCCTGGTGAGCAAAAGAGACTTCAAATAAATAAATAAACATCTCACTGACCCCAAACCTTTGGACACTATATATGTATCTGTCTATATATAAACTACATACATAGCATGAAATTAAATTCAAAAGATATTTAGAAACCCATATTTTGTGCCAATTTTCTGACATTTTCAGTAAATACTTTCATTTTATATCCTAGTAACAGTTTTGAAGTTGAGTCCTGAAGCAAAACCAGTTGAGAAAAACCAGTGCAGTGCCCAGAGATGGATGGGTTTTGAAACACCAGCAATCTGTGTGCCACACACTTCAGTTCTGACCACAGTCCAGTCATGTGATGAGACTCGTTCAGCTGAGAGATTCAGAGATTCAGAGACTGAACCACCACAGCAGAAGCAGCACAGTTTGCATCTATTCAAAACAGCCCGACCTCACTTTTACATGCAGATCAATGCAAAAGGGGAAAGAGCCAAAGTCAAGCATCACCTCAGTGAAGGAGTTATGTCACCAGCTGAAAGCAAGGTAGATGTAATTCAGAAAACTAAGAACACATTCAAAGCCTGAGTTATTTAATAATCCAAATAAACAGGCTAAAAGTATTCTTTAAAAGATTATGTAATACAATCAGGCTACATTTAAAAAAAAAATGTTGTTATGTTGTTTTTAAAAAGAATCCGATTATAAAAATACAGTCTTAAAACATACAGCAGCAGATTCACCAAAATTCAGCTGCAATAGAGCATTTTGATGTTGCATTAAAGTAGCCTACTTCAAACTCCAATGATACACAGAAGACAGTGCATAAGCTTTACAGTTTAATTATAACCATTAATCATTAAAAATGCAAACATATTTCAGAACAGTCAAATATCTAGTGCTAATTATAAGAAGTGTGCCACAGTTTTGAGCCTGTCACTGGACACACACACACACACAGACACATACACATTTGTTTCTGTGAATTGTGAGGACTTTCCATAGACTTCTATTACTTTTATACTGACCAAACAATATTTTCTCAACAATATTTCTACAATGTAGCATAAACAAGTAGCCTACACGTACACACACACACACACACACACACACACACACACACAATAAATAAATTGTAAAAATGACCAATATACAAAATAAAATAAAATAAATAAATAAAATAAAAGAACTGATATTCCAGGAGTCTCTAATCTATTATTACAGGAGAATTTTTGAAATCTTAAATCACAAAAATATATTTATAAATATTCTCATCTGAGACACTGAATTTTTTCTTCATGAAAAAAGTTTATTCAATAAACTTATTTTTTATAAGTTATTTTAAATAAATTATTATTATTATTTTTTTTTATTAATATATGACATCTGTTGATGTTAGAAACGCAATATGAATATGTATTCAAAAATGTATTTGTTATAAATATTTGTAACTGCACTCTTATCTAAGCTCCAAATAAAAACGAGATTGTGGCGCCACCCTGTGGTTAGAAAGTAGAAGTGCGCCACTATTTCACTGACTCGTCACTTCCTGGTTTCCAAGCGGAAATAGCGGAGTTTGTTTGGTTGCTATGATGCTTCATCTGGTCATCAAAGATGGCGAGAGCGGGATAGAAAGACTCTCTCCGCACAGAATCGTCTGTTCTGTATGTTTTCAGGGTTGTTTTGACAGCTGCAGTGTGTGACATTATGGCGGGGGCTGATGATGAGGAATGCGCGCTTGTAAGTCATAAAAAATGATCGTGTGGTGCTCATCATAATGCAGCTGAGCACTAGAATGTTTTGTGGAAATGTATGTAGTTTGTGAGATGTTTCAAATATGCATAAGTAAGATGAAGGGACGATGAAAAAAACTGTAAATTAAATAACGTTACTAGTTGAAACAGTATACTCAAAGACACATAACTTACTGTTTCAGACATTTCGATTGGATAAAGCAACCCTGTAAAGCCTGACACATGAAATAATAGTTGGAAAAATCTATTTTATTAATGGAACAG
The DNA here is from genome assembly GCF_012432095.1 of Onychostoma macrolepis. Lineage (NCBI taxonomy): Eukaryota > Metazoa > Chordata > Actinopteri > Cypriniformes > Cyprinidae > Onychostoma > Onychostoma macrolepis. The sequence continues at coordinate 4,291,751 of NC_081163.1, forward strand.
TTTATTGAACATTTAGACAAAATATAAAAGAAAAGAAAATGCTTGTGTGCTGGGTTCTATATCATATTTGCTACATCAAGCTTTTATGGCTCATATAATGATATAGTGATGGAGCTCATACTCACAATTATGATTGAAAAATAAACAAATTCGTTCCTCAAGAGCCTTATGATCATATTTGTGACCCTGGACCACAAAACCAGTCTTAAGTGTCAATTTTTCGAAATTGAGATTTATACATCATCTGAAAACTGAATAGATAAGCTTTGCGTTGATGTATGGTTTGTTAGGATCGGACACTATTTGTCTGAGATACAACTGTTTGAAAATCTGGAATCTGAGGGTGCAAAAAAAATCAAAATATTGAGAAAATCACCTTTAAAGTTGTCCAAATGAAGTTCTTAGCAATGCATATTACTAATCAAAAATGAAGTTTTGATATATTTATGGTAAGAAATGTACAAAATATCTTCATGGAACATGATCTTTACTTAATATCCTAATGATTTTTGGCATAAAAGAAAAATGTATAATTTTGACCCATACAATGTATTTTTGGCTATTGCTACAAATACACCCCAACGACTTAAGACTGGTTTTGTGGTCCAGGGTCACATTTGATACTCACATTTGATTTTTTTTTTTTGTATGGATAATTAAGTACGGATAATCAAGTAAACCCAAGTTCAGTCCAGTATGTGTTGATCTTATAATATTACTGACAATACAGAAGTCTTATTTTCACTTAATAAAACAGTAAAGATTTCACAGCAAAAAGACACGTGAACCACAAGCTAAAGGTGGATGTTTTTACAATTAAACTTAAAGTCCTTTTACTTGCTAAAAAAGTTTAAACTATCAAGCAGACGACAGATACAACAGCAAAGTTTTGACGTGTTGATCATTTATCAGATGCTTATTTATAAATGTATGTATCAAATATGATACAAGACATTTTACAGAGTAAAGAAACACCTGTAATATATTTTTTAATAAATGACTGGTCAAGTTTTCATCTGAAAAGTTACTTGTTTAATAATATATGGTTTCCCAGTATATTGGAATGATTACAATAGTAGGATTGTCCCAATTAATCAGCTTAAACCCTACTGAATTTATTGCCAATTTTAGGCCTTGATCTTATACTACTGCCAGGAAAAGTACTCCAGTCATGTTGTAGATGTTTCCAGTGAAGCTCAAAGGAAATTCAGTCATGATTCAGTCTTCGCATTCCTCCACGCTTATGGACTGCTCATGCAAGGTGAGGAAAACCCACCGTTTTCTATCTTTGTCTTCATTTGACGTCTTGAGAAATGGTCTGCATCCCTTGGCGCCTGTTTTTTCTTTGTAATTTTATTGTTGTAGATCAAGTGTTGGATGCCATTCAGGAGCTGCAGCAGCTGAAGGAGAGAGGAGATGTTTCCCTCTGTGTGCTCATGGCCCTGGTTTATGCCCACAAGAAGAGACCAAACCCTGGTAGATGGTCAAAAATTTTCTCTGCAGTGAATGGGTGCTGTCAGAATGGGAGTCCAAAACGCTGATGAAAACATCACAGTAATCCACACCACTCCAGTCCATCAATGAATGTCTTATGTTGTGAAAAGCTGTGTGTTTGTAAGAAACAAATCCATCATGAAGGCATTTTAACTTTAAACTGTTGCTTCTGGCCAAAATACAAGTGCATAATCCATATTAACACTTCCTCCAGTGAAAAAGTCCATCATCTTTTGTCATCTCGCATCAAAATCCAGCAACATATTTGTTCAGCGCTATTTTGGACTGTTTTAAACAGTGCTTGATCTCTGCATATTTCTCTTCTGATTCAAACGAGACGATTTTTTCACTGGAGAAAGCAGTATTATGAATAGAGCACTTGTATTTTAGCCAGAGGCAAGGGTTTGAAGTTAAACACATCTTAATGATTTGTTTCTTGCAAACATGCAGCTTTTTACATCACAGGATGTTAACTGATGGACTGGAGTTGTGCGGATTACTTGTGGATTATTGTGATGTCAGTATTAAATGTCTCTTTAAAAATCCTTTGTGTTGCATGGAAAATTTATTAGCATACAGGTTTGGAATGATATGCATGTGAATAAATAATAACAATAGGTGTCTTGCCTGTAGACCGTGATGTGATCCAGGAGCTGGATGGAAGGGTGAAGGAGGAGAGGAAGACGGCGAGTCCCAAAGCTCTGTATTACGCTGGCATGCTGCTGTGGCTGCTGGGCCGCAGTGACAAAGCCAGAGAGTATGTGGACAGAATGATCAAGATCTCCAGCGGCTCTAAAGAGGTGAAGTTTTCTAATACATTTAACCTTTAGATTTCTGCTGATGGGAAAAGGACTGATCAACCTGTCTGCATCAAAAGCATAAGTCTAATAGCGGGAACAAAATGTTGCATTTTGCAAATTATGCAGTAAGATGCATTATGAAATTTGGCCTGTTCATTCCTGGTGATCATAAAACACTAAACTATGACTGTTTCAGTTAATAAAAAAATCATATTTATTTAAACATCAGGGCTCCAAAAGTATAGTATGACTCCTTTAAATGTAGGGCTATTATACTTAAAACTAAAACCATAAAAACTTTTTTCATTTTTATTTAGTTAACTTAGTTTAATGTGCTAAAATAACTAAAAATAAATAAATATACAAATATATAAAAAAAACAATACAAATACAAAAAAATGTCAAATTAAAATGAAAACGAAAAATGACAATCTAATTCAAAATATTAATAAAAACTGTAAAAGTATATCAATGATAACTAATAACACTGATGATTACCAGACTGTCCACATATTTTGCTGTTTATTTAATATTGGGATCATTGTTTTGTAGGGAATTGTACTGAAAGGCTGGATTGATCTACGATCTAACAAAGATGCTTACGCGAAGAAGTCTGGGAAATACTTTGACGAGGCCCTGAAGGAGAAAAGCGACATTTTTGCTCTTATGGGGAAGGTAACTCTGTATTTCTGATCACCATTTAATAATTCAACAAACAGAAATTTCCTGATTGATGTTCACTTATATAGATGCGCATTTTGACAGAGTTTACATCTTAAAGGTGATGTGTGTAATTTAAAAAAAAAACATATTAATACTTTTTAAAATACCACGTAGAATCAACTTAAAGTAAGTGATTCAGAGGCTGATAAATGTTGAAGTGAAATTTCATGTCTAGGTTACACTTCATCTCAAAAATATAAGAAACGTGGGAAACTATGTTAGAGGTAATGAAAAAGAAGGAGGCATCATTTTCATGGCAATTAAATAGCAATAATAAAAATAAAATATTGAATTGTGCATAAATGACCATGCAATTTGTTTTGTAATGCTGTAATTGTGTCTTTCTGTCAGGTACATTATTATGAATTTCGTCAGAATTATTCTGGTGCTTTAGAGACCATCAACCAGGTGATTGTGAGTTACCCGTCCTTTCTACCTGCCCTGGTCAAGAAGATGAAGCTGCTGTTGACGCTACAGGACTGGGAACAAACTATAGATGCAGCTCAGAGGTAAAACCTTTATTTAATGGTTTAAGTAATGTTTGTTGTTGTTGTTTTTGAAATACATCAATGCACTCTAAAAGCTCTCAAAGACTTTCAGAAGCAAGCTGCATTCAAGTACAAATGGAAATTAAATGTGATTCCATGGATTTGTACAGAAAGACTGGATCATTGTTTCTCTTTCCCTGTTGGATGAGGGCCAGTGAGCGACAGAATGAAAAGGGCCTTTTAGACTGATCACTAAGAGCCGTACGAACTCCACGGCGAGACCTCAAAGGGTCTGTGTGAAAACCAGTTCTCTCAGGTGGAGCTGGATTGTGATTATTCAAGCTAATTTATGTACAATATTTGCTCTAAAATTGCTTAAAAGAGACATTTTGTAAATCATAAGGATGATAATTTAAACTAAACATTCAATATAGATAAAAATAAAAATGCAAGAGGTAACATTCTCGTTCAAGTAATCACTGTTTTCCACTAAATGTACAGAAGGAAGAATAATATTTAATCATTTTCATTAATATGCATGAATATAGCAACAAACAAATAATAAACACCACCTCCATATTACATTCACCTCCATATACTTTTTGAAAAACATGAAAACATAATGTAGGAACTGCTGTGCTGATGCAAACAAATTGTTGAATTGATTCTTTGATACTCTTAACACCAAAAGGACTGTCAAAAGTTTAGTTGTTTAACAAGAAAACACAATATAATAAACTTCTTCTGCGATTATAACTGATGACAGGCACATCAGCCTGAACAGTGCAGGTGATATGTGTGAGGTACTAAAAAGTGTTCCCTGAAATAAACAAGCAGAAACGTTTTATGTCACCGAATAAAGTAATGGTTATAATGTATATTAAAAATGTATATCTAAATATTCAGGACAAAATTGCTTTATGCAAAGGCATAAATGCATGTCTCAGAACATCTGTTTTATACATCAACAGACTTTGACTTTAATTTCCTGATTCTTTCATCTTCTGAACTTCAGGCTTCTCCAGCGAGATAAAAATAACCTGGAGGCTCTGAGGATGCTGGCGCTGCACTCTCTCTGCAGGGAAGGAGATGTTGGAGAGGTGTGACATTACAAACATTTGTGTGTTTACTCAGATTAAATGCCAGAAAAGTCATTCATTATGGGCTCTGTGGATCACAATGAAAAGCGTGTGTCACAACACAAGAATACTGCATTAAATTTTGTTCCTGTTGAGTTATTACACTTCAACCTGGCATAAATCTTTCATGAAGTTCTGCTTCATATTTTGGATGTATTTGTGATCAAAACCTGTCAGAAAAGTCTCGAAATCTGATATAAGGTGATGTTTGACAATTCAGGTTCAACATTTATGTATTTGAGTGGTGTCATTGTGAATCATATTTTGTGAATATGAATTTTATTGTGCATTAGTGAATGTCATTCAAAAGTTTGCTTCTTCAAAAGTAAGATTTATTCATTTATTTATTTATTTGACAAGAAATTAATACTTCTATCCAGCAAGGAGACATTAAATCCCATTAAAATGACTGTAAAACATTTATAATGTAACCAAAGATTCAAATAAATTATTTTCTTTTCATCAAAGAATCCTGATGTCTCACGGTTTCCACAAAAATGTGCAGCAGCACAACTGTTTTCAACATAAGAAATGAGCAGCAAATCAGCATATTAGAATAATTTCTGAAGGATCGTGTAACACTGAAGCCTGGCGTACTGATGCAGAAAATTCAGCTTTGCATCACAAATTCCATTTTTACTTTTTAAATTGTAATAATATTTCACAATATCACTGTATGTACTGTATTTTTCGATCAAATAAATGCTGCCTTGGAGAGCTAAAGAGACTTATTTCAAAAACATTAAAAAAATTACTTTTGAATGGTTCTCTCTCGCTTTAACGATTCTCATTCATTTTCTTTCTTGTTTTTTCAGTGTGTAAATCAACTATCAAATCTGATCAGTAATCTGGACATTCAAGAACCGAACAATCCGGAGCTCTTCTACAGGATGTCTTTAGCGTTCACTCGAGTGGTAATACTCATCCAAACAACTTAATATTCATTTGAACTTGAAGATTAGAATCCTGCAAATCGCAAACCAGATGGATTTGCCACATGCTATTATATATAAAAACATGACATATTTACAAGTGAAACCATACTGAGCAGGAAATAACATGTTTTGATAAGCTGTTGTTTCGTAAAAGAAATGATGCTGCAGATAGATGTGTTGATGTGAATATCTGATCACTCTGCAGTGTGGAAGAGCTGAGAAGGTCCTTCAGCACACTCATAGGATGGTGGAGCGGGCGTTTGCACAGGCTTCGAGCGACTCTGAACTGGCCACGGAGATGGGCTACCAGCTGGTTCTGCTGGGCAGGGTGAAGGAGGCCATGAAGTGGTACAAGACAGCAATGACTCTCGATGAGAGCAGCGTCTCCGCTTTGATAGGTGAGAGCGGTTTGAAAGACATAAAGAAAAGAGTGCTTATCAAATAAATTATGATGGTTGAGTCACATTCAAAGCCTTTGTAAAATGTCAAATTACATATTAATGTGAAAAGTGGCAATTGAAAACAGCATACAGTTACACATGGACTATTTACAGTATGAAAAAAATGTTTTTCAGATTTTTATAGTCAATACCTGTATTGAATAATGAATAGTAAGTTGGAATATTGTCTTTAGTAATTGCTGTTGCCGTCAATTGAAACTTCATTAAAAGACTAGGATCAGTGTTGCAAACTCCTCACCTTTCAGTGACAACTCACTTTTTCAAGATCAAAATAGATCATCTATGAGATTTGCTTAGATCCAATGAAAAAGTGTTTTTATGAGGGGACCGGGGGTCTTATAAGGTAAATAAAGAACTGGTTGTTTCAATAAGTTTTGCAGTTTTAAAGTAAAGAGTAAAGAAAATACTATGTCTAAAAACTGTAATAGTTTATATATTTGAGGTCTGAGATGTGGGAACGGTGAAGAGAGCGAGGGCGAACATTTTTCATTTTAGGTCAGCATTGCCAACTAATCAGCCAATATTGTCTTAAATAGCTTGCATAGCACTTCATCTTTTATAACATGGGATTTTTACCAAATATATTCAATCTTGATTTTTGTAAAATGTTGCAACAAGATTTTTGGACATATAAGGATAAGTACAGCTTTGGACATAGAAGGATAATAAAAAATATTTTTTAAAATACCTTAAAGTAACTACAAATAAGCATGTAAAGCAAATATCTTTAAAATAAATTCAGTGTGGAGCATATGCCCCCGATCCGCGCAATGTTCTTACCTTTTTTCCCCCTTTTCCCTGTTTGCATCTCTGTTTACTAAATTACTAAATTAAACTATTAAAAAGCATTTAGGGTCATTAATATCAATCTGAAATAAAATATAAATATCAGATAAAAACTTAAACATTTAAAACAAACTAAAAGAAATAAGTGGAAGTACTTAAAATTACTAAAACTAAAATTGAAATAAAAATCAATTAAAGATAAATAGAATCATTAAAAAAAAAAGAATACAAATGCAAATAACAATTACTAAAACAAACTGAAAATTTAAAAATAAAAGCTAAAAGTACTATAATGTCTAGCTGTCTAGCACGCCTGGCGTATTTTTAAAAATGTTTAATGTTTTAAATGCATTACTAGAAAGAGCATTAAATGAGTGGTTTTGGGGTTTGTTGTTTGTGCAGGTATCATCAGGTGTCAGCTCATGGAGGGACACATAGAGGATGCAGAGCAGCAGCTGGAGTTCCTAGCAGAGATCCAGCAGTCCATTGGCAAATCAGGGGTGAGAAACCATTTCAATGACTTACTATGTTATCTTAAAAAAACAATGTGAGCTTTTGGAACAATGTTACACAGAGACTCTTTCCAGAATATTTCCACAGAGTTAAAAGATAAAGAAAAGCATTTTTGTAGAATAATATCTATCTTTGATTCAGATTCAACAGCGACCTGGTTTATTAATCCACTTATGTTGTGTTTACCCATTGAGTCATCCACAGTGCGTAACAGAGCCTGTTTACATAAACCGAGACTTTCGTCTGGGCGGTTTAGCGCATGCTTAAACAAACACGCACATCTGCTTAGTGAAAAGCAGCTGCCTCGTTGTATTTGTAGACGAACAGATGTATAACAAAAACGAAGCTTCTATCTTTTTCATTTTGAGCTTTGCCTGAGGAATTGTACCGTACAACATTAGTGAACAGATTCATTAGCACATGACATGGTCTTAAAGCACACGATAAACATAATCATCTTTAAAGTTTGCTTCACCAGTGTGTTTGTGTGTGTTAGGAGCTGTTGTATCTGCGGGCGCTGTTGGCTGTGAAAAAGCGTCGGCCCCCAGACGAGGCAACCAATCTGTTAAACGACACGGTGGACACGCACTTTTCTGCCCTGCAGGGTTTGCCTCTCAGCGTCGAGTACTTTGAGAAGCTCAACCCCGACTTCCTGCTTGAAATTGCCAAGGAATACCTTGCACTGTCTCCTGCCAAGGTCTTCCCTCCCTTGCGCTGCCTTGCAAACAATCAGAACACACTGTATGCTGCCTAACAACATCGTAGCAACTGTCCTTTGTCCAGCCTTGGTTCTGTGTCTGTCTTGATGAAGATTGCCCCTGTAGTTTATTGGCTGATGTTGTTTTCGCTGCAGGCTCCAGTTCCAGGTCAGCCTCCTGCACCTCAGCTGCAGCACTGCGCATCTGTGCTGGACACGGTGGTCAAAGTAGTGCCTGGACTGCTGCAGGCTGTCTTTCTAATGGCCAAAGTCCGATTTCAGTCAGGTGTGTGCATGTCTGAGTTCTATTTTCTGATAAGTATGATTGTATTGGTATCTTTCTGTTTACTTTACAAGCAAAATCAAACATCATGACATTGTTGGCTTGATCTAATTGGGTGAATCTCTCAAACTTCTTTCACACAGGCAGTATTATTTTAGTATCACTGCGATATTATTATAGTTTTTTATGAATATTTGGAATTAGTTTATTTTTGGATTTTATATTTTAATTTTAGACAAAGCTTTAGTATTTAGTATTTTTTGTACGTTTTTGTCATTTTTATTACTTATTGTCTATATAGTTTTTATAAATGTTTATTTCAGTTTTGTTATTTTAGTACATAAAGTTAAACTAAATGAAAATGATAAATGTTGCTTTTTTTTGTACTTCATTTTTATTGTAGTAAACGTTTATTTTATTTCAAGTAACATAATTTTTTATGTTTTTAGTTTAAGTTTTAGTTAAGAACCGTATAGTAAGACTGCTTCCAGGTAATATTTCACCTCAAAATCAAAGGAAAAAAACAAGAAAAAATTATATTTTGGCAAAAATGTCCCACAAAAACTGAAAAAAGCAAACATACAACCCGAATTCCGGATATGTTGGGACGTTTGTTTTAAATTTTTCAAATCACATGAGCCAGTATTTTATTCACAATAGAACATAGAGAACATAACAAATGTTTAAACTGAGAAATTGTACACTTTTATCCACTAAATGAGCTCATTTAAAAAAAAGACATTTTGAAAAGATTCAGCTGGGAAGAACATCTAGCAACTAATTAAGTTAATTGACATCAGGTCTGTAACATGATTAGCTATAAAAGGGATGTCTTAGAGAGGCAGAGTCTCTCAGAAGTAAAGAATGGGCAGAGGCTCTCCAATCTGTGAAAGAGTGCGTAAAAAGATTGTGGAATACTTTAAAAACAACGTTCCTCAACGTCAAATTGCAAAGGCTTTGCAAATCTCATCATCTACAGTGCATAACATCAAAAGTTTCAAAGAAACTGGAGAAATTTCTGTGCGTAAGGGACAAGGCCAAAGACCTTTGTTGGATGCCCATGGTCTTCGGGCCCTCAGACGACACTGCATCACTCATCGGCATGATTCATTACTAAATGGGCCCAGGAATACCTCCAGAAACCACTGTCGGTAAACACAATCCGCCGTGCCATCTGCAGATGCCAACTAAAGCTCTATCATGCAAAAAGGAAGCCATATGTGAACATGGTCCAGAAGCGCCGTCGTGTCCTGTGGGCCAAGGCTCATTTAAAATGGACTGTTTCAAAGTGGAAAAGCGTTCTATGGTCAGACGAGTCCAAATTTGACATTCTTGTTGGAAATCACAGACGCCGTGTCCTCCGGGCTAAAGAGGAGGGAGACCTTCCAGCTTGTTATCAGCGTTCAGTTCAAAAGCCAGCATCTCTGATGGTATGGGGGTGCATGAGTGCATACGGTATGGGCACTATGAATGCTGAAAAGTATATAAAGGTTTTAGAGCAACATATGCTCCCCTCCAGACGACGTGCATTTCAGCAGGACAATGCAAAACCACACACTGCAGCTATTACAACAGCATGGCTCCGTAGTAGAAGAGTCCGGGTGCTGAATTGGCCTGCCTGCAGTCCAGGTCTTTCACCTATAGAGAACATTTGGCGCATCATTTTACGAAAAATACGTCAAAGACAACCACGAACTCTTTAGCAGCTGGAAACCTATATCAGGCAAGAATGGGACCGAATTCCAACACCAAAACTCATAACCTCGATGCCCAGACGTCTTCAAGCTGTTTTGAAAAGAAGAGGAGATGCTACACCATGGTAAACATGCCCCTGTCCCAACTATTTTGAGACCTGTAGCAGGCATCAAATTTTAAATGAGCTCATTTTGTGCATAAAATTGTACAATTTCTCAGTTTAAACATTTGTTATGTTCTCTATGTTCTATTGTGAATAAAATATTGGCTCATGTGATTTTGAAATTCTTTTAGTTTTCATTTTATTCAAATTTTAAAAAACGTCCCAACATTTCCGGAATTCGGGTTGTACAAGCAAAAAATAATTCTCATTACTGTAATGGGGGAAAAAAATCATATATTGTTTAAATTGCAAAGTGCATTATACAGCATTTGTTGTCTTGTTAATTTAAATAAAACAGTTATTTTACAGTAATGATAATATTGAGAAGTAAAAATAATAATAATAAAACACAAAAAAATAAATAATTTTTTATGTTACAATGCAAAAATGGTCCAATCACTTTTTTAATATAAGATATAATTTCTTATTTTTGGCCAATTTATTCAGTTAGCCAGGTTTGTGCTCTCTTCATATGCTGTCTTCCTACAGGAGATATTGAGGCGGCCCAGAGCAGCCTGCAGCACTGTTTGGATCAGAACCCGGCCCATGCTGACGGCCATCTCCTCATGGCTCAGATCCATCTCATGCAGGGCAACTTCAAGCTCTCCTCCCAATCTCTGGAACTCTGCCTCAGCCACAACTTTGAGGTGACACAAAATCACTGCCAGCCATACTGAACTGCAGAAAGGAAACCAGTTTAAATGTATTGATTTGATAGGACTGAATATGTGGTTTGTTTGTGCTAAGATCCGCGAGCATCCTCTGTATCACCTGATAAAAGCTCAGGCTCAAAGGAAGATGGGGCAGCTTCAGGAGGCTATTCAGACGCTGCAGATGGCCATGAGTCTGTGTGCTGTGAAGAGAATGGGCTCCTCAACCAAAAGACAGAGTAAGAGAGTTGAGCTCAGCTCACCTGACTGCGTATCTGTGTTCCTGGAACTAGCTGAGGCTCTGTGGCTCAATGGAGAACAGGTTAACGGTTAACTTTATAACTTTTTTCCCCAAACATTTCTTAATTTTCTTAAAGGAACAGTTCACCCAAAAATGAAAATTTGCTGAAAATTTACTCACTCTCAGGCCATCCAAGATAAGTTTGTTTCTTTATCTGAACAGATTTGGAGAAATGTAGCATGCTTACCAATGGATCCTCTGCAGTGAATGGGTGTCGTCAGAATGAGTCCAAACAGCTGATAAAAACATCACAATAATTTACAAGTAATCCACACTACAGTAGTCCATAAATTAACATCTTGTGAAGCCAAAAGCTGTGTGTTTGTAAGAAACAAGTCCATAATGAACCTGTACTACTGGCCATAATCCAGAATAATGCTTCCTCCAGTGAAAAGTCTATCCCTTGTTGTCCTCTTATGTCAGAATCCATTGACATATTTAATTAGAACTGTTTCGGGCTGTTTTCAATAGTAAATGATGCTTGAACTGTGCATATTTCTCTCCTGATTCAGACAGGACAACCTTTTCACTATAGAAAGCAGTGTTATGGATAGAGGACTCTTTTTTTTTTAATCTCGTATTTATCTTCAACGTTTTAAAGCTAAAAATGTGTTAATGATGGATTTGTTTATTATAAACATGCAGATTTTCACTTAACTAGACGTTAATTGATGGACTGGAGTGGTGTGGATTACTGTGATGTTTTTATCAGCTGTTTGGACTCTCATTCTGACGGCACCCATTCACTGCAGAGGATCCACTGGTGAGCAAGTGATGGAATGCTACATTTCTCCACATCTGTTCTGATGGAGAAACAAACTCATCTATCTTGAATGGTGAAGCGTGAGTAAATTTGAGCAATTATTTTCATTTTTGGGTAAACTATTCTTTTAATAAATCTTCCCTATTTAATTACATTGTGGTTTATTAGTGTTATTTTGGTCTGTATTGTAGTAAAATGAATATTATTTTTGCTAGAGCTTTGTTTTTGGGGTTAAAAGTTGTTCTGAATTTCAGCACGAGGCAGCTAAAGTGATGCAGGATGCCATAAATGAGTTCACTGGCACTCCAGAGGAGCTTCGAGTCACTATTGCCAATGCAGACCTGGCACTAATGCGAGGAGATACGGAGCTGGCACTGAGCATGCTCAGAAACATCACGCCAGAGCAGCCCTACTATATACAGGCCAAAGAAAAAATGGCAGATATCTACCTGAACCACAGGAAAGAGAAACGGCTTTACATGAGCTGCTATAGGTAATGCATTTTCATTTGTCAAATTTACTCCTCATATTCACTACATGTATAGCTTATAGAATATGTTTTTCACAGTATATGGGTGAATATCATAAATTCATGTCCAGGTTACATTTGACCTTAAAATCAAAACAATATGTGACCCTGGACCACAAAACCAGTCTTAAGTAGCACAGGCACAGTATATTTGTAACAATAACCAAAAATACATTGTATGGCGCAAAATGAACGATTTTCCTTTTATGCCAAAAATCATTAGGAAATTAAGTAAAGATCATGTTCCATGAAGATATTTTGTAAATTTCCTACCATAAATATATCCTATGAATATGTCCTATCTTAACAAACCATACATCAATGGAAAGCTTATTTATTCAGTATATGTATAAATCTTAATATATTTGACATAAAACTTATGCAACATAATTATTGCATAATAATAATAATACATAATGATTTTTTTTTACATGATTTTTTAAAAATATATTCAACTTAATATTTCATGACAATCACATTTTCCCTAAAATATTATTAACATAACTGTAATTCATCAAACAAACTAATTTGTGTGGTAATAGTGATAGTGTTTAGGTGGCCTATTTAGGTGTGTAGCACAAGGCCTGCCTCTCTAGGTTGTTATTTATGTGTTGACAAGCTTTAACGCAAGCTCTGATACACCTGTGCAAACAATCATCAGACACTCGTATTCATGCAGAACATTAATGTATCTGTGTTCTCATCAGGGATTTGGTGGACAAATTGCCATGCCCTCATACCTTCCTGTTGCTCGGTGATGCCTACATGAACATTCAGGAGGTGGGAGAGATTCTAGTTGTTTATTCTAATGTTTACATTTGTGTTGAATGTTGCAGTTAGCAATGATCTTTGTTTTTACTTTTAATACGATGTCTCTCTCAATCCCCACGCAAATATTTACTACACAGTGTAAACAGTGATTCATTATCTGACTGGAAAATTCATTGAAATTCTGGAACCCTTTTTTTTTTTTTTTTACACTGTTCCGGTTTTTTACATTTTTATCATTACAGTTTATTATTATAAAAAATTATTTCTACTTTAATTCTCATTGTTCTCACTGGTGATTTTCCCCCCAAAATTTAAATTTAAAGGCAATTTAAAGGCAATACAACAAATTCTATATATAATAATGGTCTAAAAAATACAATACAAATAAAAAAAATATATATATTTTTTGCATAACTAAAATAATTTTATTTGTATATATATGTATATATTTATTTGTTTGTTTATTTATTTTTTGCATTATGGTAACAAGAAAACTAATATATAATTATATAAATAATTATATAATAATTATTTATTATGTAAATAATAAATAATTATTACACCTCGCGTCACACTTCTGTTCATCAATTTGCACTGGCTACCGATAGCTGCTCACATAAAATTCAAGGCATTAATGTTTGCCTACAAAAGCACCACTGGCTCTGCACCACTTTACCTAAATTCATTACTTCAGACTTATGTGCCTCTAGAAGCTTGCGTTCTGCAAGTGAACGATGAATTATTGTGGCATCCCAAAGAGGCACAAAATCACTTTCACTGACTTTTTCATTAACTGTTCCCTCCTGGTGGAATGACCTGCCCAACTCAATCCCAGCAGCTGAGTCCTTAGCCATCTTCAAGAATCGGCTACAAACACATCTCTCCCATCTTTATTTGACCCTCTAACTCTAGCACTCGCTATTCTAATTCTATTTTATCTATCTGTCTTCTTTTCATTTAAAAAAAAAAAAAACCCCACACACACTTGACCCTCTATCAATTGCATATTTATTCTCTAACTGCTAGCTTTTCTTGAAAAACTAACACTAGCTTTCTTTTTTCTATTCTATCTACTTGTCTCTTTAAAAGAAAACACTAGCTTTCTTTTTTTCGATATTCTATCTACTCGTTTTCTTAAAAAAAAAAAAAACCTTTCTACGTGTACTGCGTTAGGCTAACCGAGACTTGTCATAGCTCTTGCATGTTGTTGCTCTTTTGTTGGTTTTGATTGCTTCTATTGTCCTCATTTGTAAGTTGCTTTGGATAAAAGCATCTACTAAATGACTAAATGTAAATGTAAATATATATAATACTGTTAAAAATATGTAAATGTAATATTTTCACTTAAGCATTGTATCTGTCATGTCTAATGAGTCCTTAACTTTCAGATGGACATATTAATTTGTTTGTCATCACATTGGTGCTTGTGTATGAAAATAATGTTCTCTGCTGACAGCCGGAGCTGGCCATTGAGGTGTATGAACAAGCCCTGAAGAAAAACCCCAAAGATGGAGCTGTGGCCAGTAAGATTGGAAAAGCACTTGTCAAGACCCACAACTATGTGATGGTAAGTGAAGAAGAGTCTTTGCAATAATATCTCTTTTCAACCAAAAGAATGCTAGGGTTTTTTTTTCAAGAAGCTTATTTTAAAAGAAGTATACTACCACTCAAAAGTTTTTGAACAGTAAGATTTTTAATGTTTTTTAAAGAAGTCTCTTCTGCTCACCAAGCCTGCATTTATTTGATCCAAATTACAGCAAAAACAGTAAAATTTTGAAATATTTTTACTATTTAAAATAACTGTTTTCTATTTTAATATATTTTAAAATGTAATTTATTCCTGTGATTTCAAATCTGAATTTTTAGCATCATTACTCCAGTCACACGATCCTTCAGAAATCATTCTAATATGCTGATTTGTTGTTAAAAAACATATTATTATTATTATTATTATTATTATGTTGAAAATAGCTGAGTAGAATTTTTTCAGCTTTCTTTGATGAATAGAAAGTTCAGAAGAACAGCATTAATCTGAAATAGAAATCTTTTGTAACATTATAAATGTCTTTATCATCACTTTTGATCAATTTAAACTTAAAGCATCCTTGCTAAATAAAAGTATTAATTTCTATGCCCCTACACCCCCACCAGTATAAAAATTATACTGACTCCAAGCCTTTGAATGGTATACTATAGTGTATAATTCTACAAAAGCTTTTTATTTCAGATAAATGCTGATTTTCAAATCAAAGAACCCTGATTATTGAAACTGTAAATGATCTTTTAATAATTAAAAAAAAAATTGTTTCTTGAGCAGCAAATCAGCGTATTAGAATGATTTCTGAAGGATCATGTGACACTTAAAGACATGATTAATGATGCTGAAAATTCAGCTTTAATCACAGGAATAAATTATATTTTAAAATATATTAAAATAGAAAGCAGTTATTTTAAATTGTAAAAATATTTCACAATCTTACTGCTTTTGCTGTATTTTGGATCAAATAAATGCAGGCTTAGTGAACAGAAGAGAATTCTTTAAAAAACATTAAAGATGTTCAGAAACTTTTGACTGGTAGTGTATTTCTAATTCAAAATGCAAAAAGAGGCCTTATTCAGTGGGGATTGTCAGTAAGAGTAAACGTAGCTTCCTTGGTTAGAAGCATTTTCCTCTGCCTCTGTTAAAAATGCAGTTTTCTGAATGCAGTTTCTCTATATAACTTTTCCCAGGCAATTAACTATTATGAGGCGGCGCTGAAGAGCGGGCAGCAGAATTTCCTGCGTTATGACTTGGCTGACCTGCTCATGAAGCTCAGACAGTACGAACGCTGTGAAAAAGTCCTGCAAGAGGCTCTCACACATGATCCTGGTGAGAAACGGCTCAGAAATTCAGAAGTTATTGTGAAATGGGGACATCTCACTTCAGTCACCCCTAAAAAGAGATTTTTTCTTCACTCAAATTGAACTTAAAATGCTGTTTCCAAAAGATTAGTGGAGATTTGAGCTTGTTTAAATTAAGTCTGATAAGGGATGAAATGTGTGTTTAAGCAATAAAGAGGAATACTGCATGTCTGCTGGGTATTTTCACTATATTTACAACACCTTAGAAATGCTGAATTATATGTTTCAGGGTGTGTATTCAACAGCATGTCACATGACTGACAAATTAAATCAGGACTGTCCTTTGGGTGTGTCATGGGAGAACATGGGTGTGCACTTTTGATTGATGTTTGGAAGCTGGTTCAGCTTAATGTAATTTTGAAAAAAAAGTGTGTAATACACAGTGCAGTTGCTTTTCTTCAAGTGCGATCAGTTGTGTGTTTCTATCTTTATTTTTCAGTGAATGAACTGCTGCTTCTTACCGAAGATTGTCGCTATCTTGTGCTTCTCGCCAAAGTCCAGAGCAAAGTCAATAAAAATGACGAAGCGCTACTGTCCTTACAGAGAGTGAGTCGAGTCTTTTTCTCAGAAACAGTGTTGTTATTGTTAGCTGTTTAAAAACGTACTTTACTTTGCAAGTAACTGAAATAAATAATAAGTTTAAGTACTAAAATTACTAACATAAATTTATTTAAATTTTTTGTGTACAAATTTTTATTTTAGTATTGATTGATTGATTGATTGATTTATAGTTAATTAGTTTTATGGTAATGAGAACTGGGAGGGAAAATGTGTTGTCATGAAAATATTTAAGCAAATCATTATATATTATATTATATTAATTTTATATTGAAAATGTCATATTTATTGAGATGTATTTATTCTGAAATTAAATTTAAATTAAATAAATAAATATAAAAATAAAAATAAATGGAAGCTAATTAGAATTAAATACAAAAGAGAAAATCAAAAAATTATTAAAACGAAAACTTAAAATATAAAAATAAAAGCTAATTCAAAATAATAAAACTAATAAAAAAATAAATCAAAATAAATATATAAATCAAAATAATAAAAACTATAATCGTATATTAATAATACTCTGAAAGCATCCAAAAGCTCACCTCAAGCCCATAGGACCAATTTACATTCACAACCTCCTAAATTTACTAATTTATATTTCATGTAGTATACAAGTATGTTTTCAAGTATATAACTAAACATACTTTGGAGGGTGAGAAAATGCTGACAGAATTGAAATTTTGAAGGTGAAGTGTTCCTTTAATTTCACGCCCAAAGCAGTTGTTTGAATTGTTGTGAAATTGTTCTTCCTCCTCAGGCGAGAGATGTGCAGGCGAAGGTTCTGAAGCGCGTTCAGCTGGAGCAGCCCGACTCGGTGCCCGCGCAGAAGCAGCTCGCTGCAGAGATCTGCGCCGAAATCGCCAAACACTGCAGCAGCCAGCGTGGCTACGAACGAGCCGTCAAGTTCTACAAAGAAGCGCTTGTGTACTGTGAAAGTGACAGCAAGGTCAGTGTGGCCCGGATCAGTGAGTCCAGTGTGTTCCTCTGCAGCTGGATCTGTCCATGTGTGGTGCTGCATTTGAACACGGCACAGGCCTGCATTTGACTGCAAACCATCACAAATCAATCTATTGATTATTTACATTGGTATTTGCAATAAATATATACTACATTATATATTATTAAATAGCTTATATATTTGTATATACAGTGAGGAAAATAAGTATTTGAACACCCTGCTATTTTGCAAGTTCTCCCACTTAGAAATCATGGAGGGGTCTGAAATTGTCATCGTAGGTGCATGTCCACTGTGAGAGACATAATCTAAAAAAAAAAAAATCCAGAAATCACAATGTATGATTTTTTAACTATTTATTTGTATGATACAGCTGCAAATAAGTGTTTGAACACCTGTCTATCAGCTAGAATTCTGACCCTCAAAGACCTGTTAGTCTGCCTTTAAAATGTCCACCTCCACTCCATTTATTATCCTAAATTAGATGCACCTGTTTGAGGTCGTTAGCTGCATAAAGACACCTGTCCACCCCATACAATCAGTAAGAATCCAACTACTAACATGGCCAAGACCAAAGAGCTGTCCAAAGACACTAGAGACAAAATTGTACACCTCCACAAGGCTGGAAAGGGCTACGGGAAATTGCCAAGCAGCTTGGTGAAAAAGGTCCACTGTTGGAGCAATCATTAGAAAATGGAAGAAGCTAAACATGACTGTCAATCTCCCTCGGACTGGGGCTCCATGCAAGATCTCACCTCGTGGGGTCTCAATGATCCTAAGAAAGGTGAGAAATCAGCCCAGAACTACACGGGAGGAGCTGGTCAATGACCTGAAAAGAGCTGGGACCACCGTTTCCAAGGTTACTGTTGGTAATACACTAAGGCGTCATGGTTTGAAATCATGCATGGCACGGAAGGTTCCCCTGCTTAAACCAGCACATGTCCAGGCCCGACTTAAGTTTGCCAATGACCATTTGGATGATCCAGAGGAGTCATGGGAGAAAGTCATGTGGTCAGATGAGACCAAAATAGAACTTTTGGTCATAATTCCACTAAACGTGTTTGGAGGAAGAAGAATGATGAGTACCATCCAAGAACACCATCCCTACTGTGAAGCATGGGGTGGTAGCATCATCTTTGGGGTGTTTTTCTGCACATGGGACAGGCGACTGCACTGTATTAAGGAGAGGATGACCGGGGCCATGTATTGCGAGATTTTGGGGAACAACCTCCTTCCCTCAGTTAGAGCATTGAAGATGGGTCGAGGCTGGGTCTTCCAACATGACAATGACCCGAAGCACACAGCCAGGATAACCAAGGAGTGGCTCTGTAAGAAGCATATCAAGGTTCTGGCGTGGCCTAGCCAGTCTCAGACCTAAACCCAATAGAGAATCTTTGGAGGAGCTCAAACTCCGTGTTTCTCAGCGACAGGCCAGAAACCTGACTGATATAGAGAAGATCTGTGTGGAGGAGTGGGCCAAAATCCCTCCTGCAGTGTGTGCAAACCTGGTGAAAAACTACAGGAAACGTTTGACCTCTGTAATTGCAAACAAAGGCTACTGTACCAAATATTAACATTGATTTTCTCAGGTGTTCAAATACTTATTTGCAGCTGTATCGTACAAATAAATAGTTAAAAAATCATATTGTGATTTCTGGATTTTTTTTTTTTAGATTATGTCTCTCACAGTGGACATGCACCTACGATGACAATTTCAGACCCCTCCATGATTTCTAAGTGGGAGAACTTGCAAAATAGCAGGGTGTTCAAATACTTATTTTCCTCACTGTATTATGGAGCTACTGTATGTGGTGAGGATTAACGTGAGATAATTCATTGAAGTACACACTTTGCAAATGAAAAGCACTTCACCTAATTTTATTTTCTCTTTTTATTTGGAACTATATTGACACAAATGCACAAACATTGTGTCATCTTGATTTCAGAACAGTATAAATGAAACTATAAATGGGTAGTTACGACCAGGGTTATGAAATTTAAACAAAACATAAACTGAAAGTAAAATTAAAACAAAAAATTATTTAAACTAAAATAAAAAAATTTGTTTTTTTTTTTTTTTCAGCTAGTTCCTAAGGCAGTATGTCTCCTTTTTATGTAGTTTATCATGATTTACTAACATAACTCAAATTAAAACCAAAATAAAAGTTACATGAACTATATAGACATGCATAAATCTACTAAAAATGCTGGAAAAAAACAACAAAATTATTGAAACTGTAACAAAAATTACAATGAAAAATAAAAATAACGTTTGATTCAAAATATGAGTAAAAACTGTAATAGTACCTCAATTATACTAAAATAACACTTAAATTAACTTTTGAACACATTTATATTAAGTTGTTAAAATGAAAATAAATAAATATTGCATATAATACATTTATTTTTTTCTATTATTTATTATTATTTTTTAATTTACACTTAAGCACAGTTTACATTTGTCAACAAAGCTAGTAATTATAAGCATTCAAATACAGTACATTTACATCCATGCATTTAGCAGATACTTTTATCCAAAGTGACTTAAAAGCATGTGCCAAATGAATAAATGTTTTTTGCTGTTCTTTTTTTTTTCCTTTTAATGTGCAAGATAATAAATTGAACATATATAATATAATTTTTTTTTTAAATGCATGCATTAGAATGCGCTTAAATAAAAAATGCATGTAAATAAAAATGTGAAACTTTTCGACAGAATATAATGATTCATTTCAAAAGCAGCAGACGTTTCAGTGTCCCCTGTGAACAGCTGTGCAAGTAAATGTGTGTTTGATCAGGTGATGTTGGAACTGGCTCAGCTGTATCTTACTCTGGATGATGTCGAGGCCTGTCAGCAGCAGTGCAGTGCCATTCTGAAGAACGATCCGGTCAACGAGTCGGCTACACTGGTCAGTTGCCTTAAACAGATACTCCTCTCTCACAACTTCACACCAATGGACCAATGAGATGGAGTTCTAGAAGGAAAATTCTCATTCATTTTCTCCATAGAAATTGATTTAAACAGTTGCATATAAACGTTCAAGTCAAACTTTTTCTTCATTCAGTTATGGTAAGATATTTTTACACTAAAACCTGCATATTCTCCCACAGCTCTTTTGTTTTTGTTTTTCCTTTTCTTATAGCTTTGCTAGGCAGATATGTGGTGAACTTCTCTTCTCTGTGTTTGTTAGATGATGGCAGATCTTATGTTCAGGAAGCAGGACTATGAACAGGCTGTATTTCACTTCCAGCAGCTCTTGGAAAGGAAACCAGGTGTGTTGTTCATCTCCTGACCTTTCAAACGATAACGCCGTTGTTGCAACAGCCCCCTCAGCTTTCCTTCCAGATACTTGTCTGAGCCGCAGGGGAAACCTAAGCAACCAGGAAGCTGTAATGAACTCATTTAATCTCTTCCCCTAGACAACTACCCAACGCTGTCCCGCCTCATTGATCTGCTGCGCAGAGCCGGCAAACTGGAGGAGGTTCCAAGATTCCTCGAGATGGCAGAGAAACACTCGTCGAGGGCCAAGTTTGAGCCTGGATACAACTACTGCCAAGGGCTCTACCTGTGGTATGACTATAAAACATGAAATAGAGGGTTATGCTTTATGATGGTAATATAAGGTTTCCCGTATAAGGTTTTGCCAACCCCTGGGGGTTCATTAGTTAATGAAAGCTAATATACTAAATCATATAATAATTTTTTTTTTTAAAGTATGAATTAATTTTAATTTTACAGTCAAAATAAAACACTTCATATACAAGTTACATTTCATTTGCATATCTTCGTGTCATGTGGGTCAGTAATATATTGATTTTTAGATAATATATTTATATATAATATATAAGAATATATTTCTGATGTGCAGCAAAAGATAATTGAGCTTCAGAAATTAGTGAAGTGGGTTTAAGAAAAGAGCTAGATCAACATCCAATCAACATAAAATGTTACGAAACTGCCTGGAAGAGGACGTGTGTCTATATCGTCCTAATGTACGGTGAGAAGGAGAGTTTGAGTGGCTAAAGACTCTCCAAGGACCACAGCTGGAGAATTGCAGAAAATAGTTGAGTCTCGTAGTCAGAAAACCTTAAACAAAAATTGTCAAACAGCACCTACATCAGCACATGTTGTTTGGGAGGGTTTCAAGAAAAATTCTCCTCGCTCATCCAAAAACAAACTCCAGCATATTCAGTTATCAGACACGACTGGAACTTCAAACGGGACTGGCTTCTATGGTCAGACGAAACTAAAAAATGAGCTTTTTAGCAGCAAACACTCAAGATGGGTTTGGTGAACACAAGGATAAAAAGTACCCCATGTGTACAATGAAATATACTGCTGTATTTTTGATGTTGTGGGCCTATATTTCTGCTGGAAGTCCTGGACATCTTGTTTAGACACATGGCATCATGGATTCTATCAAATGCCAACAGATAAAAAATCATAAGTGACTGACTCTGTTAGAAATCTTATAATGGGCCATGTTTGGATCTTCCAACCGTACAATAATCCAAACACAAACCTCAAAAACAACACAAAAATGGGTCACTGAGCACAAAACCAAGCGTCTGCTGGCCATTCCAGTCCTCTGACCTGAACCCTGTAGAAAATGAGTGAACTGAAGAGAAGAAGCACCAACATGGAGCTGTGAATCTAAAGGGTCTGGAGTGATTCTGGATGAAGGAATGGTCTCTGATCTCTTGTCAGGTGTCTCTAACCTCATCAGGCATTATAGGAGAAAATTTAGAGCTGCTAAACTGGCAAATGGAAATTTTTCAAAAAGTATTGAATAAAAGGGTGCCGTTAATTGTGTCCAATGTGTATTTGAGAAAAACATTTATTTCATAATGATATTTCCCCCCATTTTAAATTCTTATTATCCAATGAAAGGTTAGATTTTTGTGAATTTTTTAAATAAAAGATCAAAAGGATTAACAATGCAGATTAATTTTCACAGCCTTTGATCATATTTACCAAGGGTGTCGATATTTTTGGCCATGACTGTGTGTGTGTGTGTGTGTGTGCATATATTTATTTATATATATATATATATATATGTATGTTTCAAACTGTTCAATTAATCAATACTTTTATTCAGATATATGCATTAAATAATTCAAAAGTGACAGTAAAGACATTTATAATGTTGCAAATCATTTATATTTCAAATAAATGCTGTTCTTTTGGACTTTCCATTTAACAAAGAATCCTTTATCGTGTAAAAAACTAAAATTAAAAATCTGTTCAAATTATCGTGATTTCCACAAAAATATTAAACAGCACAACTTTTTTCAACATTGATAATAATAATTAATGTTTTCAGCAACAAATCAGCATATTAGAATGATTTCTGAAGAATTGTGGGACATTTTAGCATTTTAAAACATATACATATAGAAAAGTTACTTGAAATTGTAAAAAAAAAAAAATCACAGTATTACTGACAACGTTTGTGAATTATTTCTCTGGAATACTTGATTGTGATTAGTCATATGCATATGATAAATGTATGGCATCAGTCTTAGCTTTTGATTGATGAATTGAATACAATAAGGACATGAATGTTGATCTGCTTCTCAAAGGTACACCGGTGAACCTAACGATGGGTTACGCCACTTTAACAAAGCCAGGAAGGACAACGACTGGGGCCAGAACGCAGTGTACAACATGATTGAGATTTGTCTCAACCCTGACAATGAGACCATAGGAGGAGAGGTGTTTGAGAACCTGGATGGAGATATGGGGTGCGTCCTGATCCGTCACTCAAGATGCATCCCATTAGTGTCCTTTATTCTGTATATGCTGTATTGCACACATGCACTTTCACAAATTATGCATTTCATTTGTTTGTGTTCAGAAACTCTACAGAGAAGCAGGAGTCAGAGCAGCTGGCCGTGAGAACGGCAGAGAAGCTCTTAAAGGAGCTGAAGCCACAAACCCCAGCAGGACACGTACAGCTGCGCATCCTGGAGAACTACTGCTATCTGGCCACCAAACAGAAAGCCAACGTGGAAAGAGCTCTCAACGTGTTCATTGAGATCGCAAACAGTGAGGTGTGTGGACATCACATGATGGATATGTTAAATACACCCACACCCACACCCACACATGCACAGCTCTTTTATATATGCCTGAATCACTCCTTCAAGACAAACATAGACTTGAGTTCAGAATGTTTATTTAGAAACAATGCATTAAATTGATCAAAAGTGACAGTAAACAACAATGATAATGATACAAATCAGCATATTAGAATGAATTCTGAAAGATCATGTGACACTGAAGACTGGAGTAATGATGCTAGAAATTCAGATTCAGGAATAAATTACATTTTAAAACATATTCAAATAGAAAACAGTGTTTTAAATTGTAATAATATTTCACAATATTACATTTTTTACTGTATTTTTATTAAATAAATGCAGCCTTGGTGAGCATAACAGGCTTCTTTCAGGAACATTTAAAAAAAAAATCTTACCAACCTCAAACCTTTAAACAAATAGTGTATATGATATTCAGCAGACTTTTGTTACTCCTATAAAGGCAAGACACAATAGGCAAAACATTTTTTCAGGCACTGGTCTTCCATAACATGTTTTTTTTTTCAGACAAGTAGAAAGAATACCCGTTTACAGTAGGTGTTTATTTTATTATACTTTATCTATTTGTGTCTGTAGATTTCAGTTATAATGCATATCTTTTAAAGGCCGTTTCTCAAGAAATCAGAAGTCAGAAATCTCCATTTCAGTATCACTTACACCAAACTTTACCATTTGTTCAATCCTCTTCTTTCATTCTTCACAACGACATTTACTCAGCTACCCCTAAATGTCTGTTTGTTCTTTACAGAAAGATCATGTTCCTGCACTGCTGGCCATGGCCACTGCCTACATGATCCTGAAGCAAACCCCTCGAGCCCGAAACCAGCTCAAACGCATCGCCAAGATGAACTGGAACATTATTGATGCGGACGAGTTTGAAAAGAGCTGGCTGCTTCTGGCTGACATCTACATCCAGTCGGGAAAATACGACATGGCAGGAGAGCTGCTGAAGAGATGCCTACGACACAACAAGGTGACGCTGAATTCATTCAGCTGCAGTATATATATATCATGATTTCTGCTGAAAATTCAGCTGAAAAATAGTAAAAGATAAGTATTTTTAAAGCTAGGGTAGGTGATTTCTGAGAGACTAGCTTTGAAGTCATAAAATCCCACCCTCCCTGCAAATCACTCTCACAGTTTGAAAGTGTTTGTTTCCTAACCAATCCCATCAACTTGCAGAATGGGGCTTTTCATATCATTAGCAAAGCGTATTCTAAGTGAGGTATGGGTGTAGAGTTATATTTAAGCCATTTTAAGCCAAAAATGTTTAAATATGCCATTTTGAATATAAAAATTAGTTTTAAGGGTTAAAATTAGTGACTACAGGGGAAAATGTCTCTTTTTATATGATCTAGTGAATTAAACCTTTAACAAATTTGATTATTTTCTCTTTTTATTTGTAACTTGATGAACAAAATCCAAAAGTGTGCAAAAAACTTGTTTGCAAACTTTTAAGAATATCTCAAATTAGGGATGCACGATATTATCGGACTGATATCGGAATCGGCTGATAATGGCTTTAAATGTAAATATCGGCATCAGCCCGATATGAAAAATTACGCCGATATGTCTTGCCGATAAGAAGAATAACTCACATGCGCTCAGGGTGTGCTAGCGATTAGATCAGGTCAGCAGTGTGGCTCATTCTTGAAGCAAAGTTTTGCCTGAATGATGAAATTAGATTAACAAAACATTAGATTAACTGTTTTGGATCGATGCATTTAATCTGAGAATGCAGGTACAGAATGATGCGTTCGGTGTGTGATAGAGTAAACAGTAATAGCATGTGTTGCAGCGGCAACCTCCCCCGGGTCCTGTTCGGTAAGGCGTTTTAATTCCGTAGGGGGCGCTGTTAGCCTCTTTCATAAAATGAAAGTAAAATACACAAATAATATTTCTGATTAAATAAAGCAGTAATTGATGTCATAAAATCATGAGTATGTTTTGATTTAAAGGTCAAAATCTATAGCTTACATGAATAAAAAAGTCACAAACGTGACACTTTTTATATATACTGATTTATTCATTAATGTGAAATGTTTCATTTTTTAAACAAATTATGAGCTCTAAAAAATTTTCAGAATTTTTACAAATCTTTTGCTTTAGACCATCTACACTCTAAAAAATGCTGGAGTAAATACAACCAAAGTATCTTTAAGACAAGTCATGTCATTCGGCGGCCATCTTTGAAACGCCTCTCGGGCATCCAAGTGCAGCTCCTATCTCTTTGAATGGGGAAACATCAAATTCTCCAAAACTGTTCAGCTAAGCTTACGATTAAATTTCATATTTGAAATCACCAAAGAAATCTGACAACAACTGTATCATAAATGTTGTTTATTTTGCTCAAATAGCGTTATAAAAAGCTTATTATTCAGGCTAGATCAGCCAGTGCGCATGCGCAGTCCTACGTGCACGTCACAGAATGCTGACTGTTTCTATAGCAACTGGGACTTCTAACAGCAGCTGCAGTGAAGCGCTGACTTTACCGATTAGCGATTGGCTCTTTCATTCAGAAGGCGAGCTTCCTGCGATTGAGCGGCCATATTGAGCATTGCATTTTTCCCCATTCAAAACTATACGAGTGACACGTCTTGTGTATTCAATAGTCTTTGATACCACCCAGTGCTGGGTAAAATATGGACAAACCCAGCGACTGGGTTGTTTTGACCCAGCGTTTGGGTTACTGCCCAGAAGGTTGGGTTAAACATTTAACCCAACTGTTGGTTGAAAACAACCCAATCACTGGGTTGTATTTAACCCAGCATTTTTCTGAAAAAACAAATGCATTGATTGATACATAGTTTATTTATAGTTGTTTTCAAAGCTTCAATGTACTGTCATTATAAAATAACTTCATTATTGTTTATTTAATTTTAACAAATAAGTTCTTGTTAAAAACTAACCAAAAATAAAAATAATTTGCTTAGAATTTCTGCACAGGAGAGACTTGGTGTTGTTTCCAAACAAAAGGAAATATATCGGCATCGGCTATCAGCCAAAATTAGTTGAGAAATATCGCCATATCGGATTTTGGCAAAAATCCAATATTGTGCATCCCTATCCAAAATATTAAAAACACTTACATAGTGATGTCTTAACATGTTTTATAACAGTCCTGCTGCAAGGCGTACGAGTACATGGGCTACATTATGGAGAAGGAGCAGTCGTTCAGAGATGCTGCCATGAATTATGAAATGGCCTGGAAGTACAGCAATCAAACCAATCCCACTATCGGTAAGATTAAAGCCCCTCCGACGCTCTGTACTGTTCTCGTGTGTGTGTTCACAAATCTTATTGACATCAGCATGATGTTTGTTTACCAGGCTACAAGCTCGCGTTCAATTACCTGAAGGCCAAGAGACACGTGGATGCTATAGATGTGTGCCATAAAGTGAGTACGCAAGAAATCCTGCTGGGAATATAAACGTCTAAATTAGTAAATACTGTACTGAGACCAACGGTCAGATTCCAGAAGCAAAATCCCAGACATTTTTTCCATAGAAAATTATTTTTACAAATAATGTTTAAACCTTTCTAGACAGACCATACCATACCTTAAACTATTCAGTGATAATAAGTTTAATCGCCAAAATCTGCAAATTTATATATTTGGCAATACATTTAAAATATATTTCATATTTAAAATCAATTGAATAGTCAGTAGTTTTATATTTGGATCATCTTTATTTGAATTGTATATAATTTATTATATTATATTTAAAACTTTACCAAAAAAATAAAAGCTAAAAATATATTCAATGCAATTTAAAAATTAAAAATTATCCTGTTGCATCTTTTTTTCTTTCTTGCGTCTCACACCCTCAGGTTTTGGACGCACATCCCAACTATCCACGCATCAGGAAGGACATCTTGGACAAAGCAAGAGCAGCTTTAAGATCATGACAGAAGGACTGGTGTGATGTGTGCTGTTGCTCAATTGTGATCTCATCTGTAATTTCATATAAAGTGCATTTATAAGTGTCAGTATATGAAATATTTTGATATGACTACATGCAGTGTTCATTCAACATTAAAATCAATCATTAATAATGGTGCAAGATTATTCCTAATGTACACAGAAATAAATAAACTTTTCAAAACACTAATGTCAGGCTACAGATTTCACAATATATATGCACATTTTCTGTATGCAGCAAAGCACGCTGCACAGAATACTGAATCCCACAGTGCAATGGGCTTGACCTTGCATTCTCATTGTGTCTCTTTTTGCCTCTTTAGTTGACCTGGTTGGCAAACATTAGAACATTTTTGCCTAAAATTGACTCAAAACTGCAACTTTTTATTTCCAAGATGATAACAGTGAGGTCATGTGAGAACAATGTAGTGTATGTCTGTTTAACTGCATTCTGGGTGGAATACATACTGCTTACTTCGTACTGCACAGTACATGCTATATAATGTCTACTCTTTTTTCTTTTCTTTTTTTTTAACCATTCAGTATGCAATAAGTATGGCTTTGTTTAGAGTTCATCGACTGCAAATATAAGGCAGAATTTATTTTTCTTCAAGTTTTCTGGCCTCATGAGCATGGATTTAGTCCCGAATCTGTGTTGTATGTGCCACTTGAACTCAGGGCAGAACTGCAGCAGTTTATTTTTCCATTACAGAAAAACAACTCTTTAACCATATAATGCTGGTGTCCACTACAGTCTTTTTAACCATGGTGTGATGTTGCATCCAATCCATATTTTATGTATATATAATAAACATTTTATATACATATATTGAAATTATATTGCTTTCTTTATAATTACATTTATTATTTATATAAATATTATATTATGCTATACTTTTTATTATTATTATTATTATATGAAGGCATATATCCAGGGATCAGTTTCCTGGAATTTGTCCAAATATAGTCTCTCAGATGTGGGGTTTTGCGAGGTTTACTGAATAAACTTTTAGCTTGACAGTGTTACGGAAAATAACTTCAGTTGTGCAATAAATCCACATCAATTTGATGTCAAATAATAAACTTTGAGTTTCATCAGAAGCAGTGCATATGTCAACCTCCAGCAAGAGTCCGACTTTCTCACTGAACACTATTACAGCGAGATTCAACGCGAAGCGACACAGTGGGAAGTTAAATCTCCAGTATCCTACAGATGAACACTCTGAGCCTCTCTGGTATTCTTCTCTTGTCCGGTTCGTGTCCGGTTTCTTTTCTTTGCCCTGCAAACACAGAAGCTCTTTATGAAGTCCATGTGCATGGGGACACGGTGATTAAAATCCTCAGGCTGAGCATGTCTGGTGAGTGTTTTCTACATCTACCTTCTGTTTAATAGGGCTAATTTATTGTGGTAATACGTCTAAGTGTGTTTAACGTAGTCGTAGTCGAATGTCACCCATCACTGATGTCAGATGCTGCATGAACAAATGTATTTAGAGTCATGGAAATAGGTGATGCCAGTAACGGGACCCTTCGGTTTTGGATGATTTAGGTTTGTGTAACATAAATATTTAGAGGGAATGTATGGTGTGAATTATTATGGGGGGTCTGACTCTACTAATTAAGGTTTAAATGTCCCTAAAAGAAATTCATAACAATAGGTTAGGGGTCTTAAAAGCATATAGTAGGCTATATTCTTTTTGCATGCGAGTTATTACTTTAATTATTGTTGATTTTACATGATTTATTTAAAGCAAATGTTTTTGTTTTATTTAAAACGTCGAAATCGATTGCGCCAGAAAATTACTAAAATAATTTTTTTTTAAAAGAAGAGTAATTTGCTCTTGACGCTGTTAAATCGCGTCCCTGCTCCTTGTTTACCAGCAACATCCTGGCAGACCGTGAAAATTGTGTTAAAAAGTACAAAAAGTAGAATTTCTTCATAAATGTATTATAGAGAGGAAGCTAAAGAGTCTAGAAGGACAACCCCCCAAAAATAAAACCTCTTTTTTTTTCGTTTAAATTTTGCCTTAATTAAAAAAAAAAACCTCAACCTTATAAGTGGAAGAGCAACATTTTTTAATAGTTGAAATGTTGACATTGGTGGACTCACCCTAACAGAATGAAGGCACATGTGGCGCTTACGCACGCGTTACGCAAGGTCCGCCCCTTTACCTGAGAGACGCGCACCTGGATCCAACGACGCGGAAGTCCGGCTGAGATGACTACACTTTGACATCGCCGTGGTCAGCTGTTCTGCTGTGGGACAGTCGCTGTGGAAGTTCAAAACTCTTCTGGATATGAACTTATACGATATTTAAACGCAATCGGTATGTCTTACTGTTTCTTTGCTCTCTCGGCTTTGTTTAAGTGATAGCGCCTGAGAACTGGACACTGATTCGTAGCTTTGGACAGATGGTGTTATTTTGCTTATAATGATTAACCCTAAAATGACTCAAAATGACGGCTATAAAGCAATAAGTGTCGCATTAAATTGACTTTTTTTTTTATCTGACAAAAAGGAATACCTCAATTAAAGTGTCTAAATTGTACATGTGTATGGATCCCCCGCCCTTTCCATTTTGTGGAATGTTATATTATGTTCATGTTTAGATTAATATTTAGTAAGAAAATAAATAGCAAACTGTCGTTTGCTTTTCTCCAAAATACAGTGACAGCTCCTCTGGAACAACACATTGACACATTGATTTTCATTGATAAAACATGTTTTTGGTAAAGAACATGCATCTATGTATGAATTTTGATTATTTAGGCCTATGCATTACAAGGGGGAAACCTGCATGCAATCTAGGGTTGAAAGAACCAAAACGAGCAAACAAAAAACATGTTCAGTTCTCCCCTTTGTATTGTGTATGGCAAAAGAATGTGAATCAAAAATTAGATACAATTAAATCCATATTTGTTACTAAAATAATTTAATTTTGCAGACACAAAACCAAGCCAGGTGTTTCTGTTGCTTATTGTTTTACAGAGTGTCACACAGCATACAATTGGCTGTCTGAAAAATGGTTTTAGTAAAGCACAATACTAAATTCCTACCTACACAATATACAGTATGCATTCTAGGGTTAAAAGTAATGTACAAACAAAGAAATATTACGCCTCATGAAAATGTGATTTTTAAAAAGATAGACAGAACTGTCAAGTCTGATGTTTGTAATATGATTAATACTTTTCCATTGGTTAAAAGGCCCAATTATCATTTGGAAAGTTTCTGTTAAAATTCTCTCCAAGGGAATGTTGTTAAAGAAATTAAGTTCACAAAATTACCTCTCAAAGAGTGAAGAGTGATTTCCCAGCCACCTAAAAGAGGCTTAAATATCAAAGAAAACATTTACGTTGGACGTTCAGAACTGGAGTTCCCAAATTTTCCGTTCTCAAACGAGTTTTCAGGAGTGTTGAACTTGTTCGCGTTGCTCTGCTGCTCGTATATCAGTGTCGTCTTTTTGTCCCATTCACAGGTTTGACAGGCGGTGATGTTACGCATGGGGTGTGTGTCAGGTGAAGCTTTGTTTCTCACACTCTGAGCGCCGGCTTCGCCTCAAAAGAATGACGTTCTTCCGCAGGCTTCTGCGCAGACGACTGCACCCATGGAAGCTGGCCATAGTGGCGTTGGTGTTCGTGACGTTCCTGTTTCTGATGCAGCGAGAGGTGGTCAGTCAGAACCCCCAAGACGAACCCTGGCTCAAGGGGATTGTGGAGAAACGGGACGGTGTTCTTGAGATGGTCATGGGTGCGGTGAATAACTTCCGGGACGCTATGCCCAAGATGCAGATAAAAGCTCCGGTGAGGAAGCAGGAGAGCCAGGGCAGTCCGGCCTGTCTGTCCGGATACTACACGGCCGCTGAGCTCCGACCGGTCCTAGAAAGACCACCGCAAAACCCCAGTGCCCCAGGGGCTTCTGGGAAGGCTTTTCACACTGACAATCTGAGCTCGTCAGAGCAAAAAGAAAAAGAGAGGGGAGAGGAGAAGCACTGCTTTAACTTGTATGCCAGTGATCGGATCTCACTAAGCAGAGACCTCGGCCCCGATACGAGACCTCCAGAGTACGTACTACCTGTTTGCTTTAGACACTTCTACAGACATCTTAAGTGAATAGTTCACCTGAAAATGAAAATTAGGTGAGAATGTTCTGACCCTCAGGCAGTCCAAGATGTAGATGAGTTTGTTTGATCATTGGAATATATTTGGATAAATTTAGCATTGCATCACTTGCTCACAAGTGCATCCTCTGCAGTGAATGGGTGCCGTCAGAATGAGAGTCCAAACAGCTGATAAAAACATCACAGTAATCCACACCACTCCAGTCCATTAATTAATGTCTTGTGAAGTGAAAAGCTGCATGTTTCCAAGAAACCAATCCATCATTAAGATGTTTTAACTTTAAAACGTTCCTTCTGGCTAAAATATGAGTCCTCTATCCATAATATTGCTTTCTCCAATAAAACGTTGTCGCTTCTGAATCAGGAGAGAACTAGGCACAGATCAAGCACTGTTTACAAGTGAAAAACTGTCCAAATCAGTTTGAAACAAATGTATGTTGGTGGATTTTGATGAGAGATGGACTGTTTCACTGGAGGAAGCCTTATTATAGACTGTGGACTGGTATTTTGAGCAGAAGCAATGTTTTAAAGGTAAAACACTTTAAGGATTGTTTCTTACAAATATGCAGCTTTTCACTTCATAAGACGTTAATTGATGGATTGGAGTGGTGTGGATTACTTGTGGATTATTAGCTGTTTGGACTCTCATTCTGACGGCACCCATTCACTGCAGAGGATCCATTGGTGATGTAATGTTACATTTCTCCAAATCTGTTTTAGTGATGAAACAAAATCTTGGATGGCCTGAGGGTGAATAGATTTTCAGCAAAAATCTGTGTGTGTGTGTGTGTGTGTTATTATTTGGATGCAATATCTGTCTCTTTCACTTTTAAATATTCAGGGTTTCCACAGAAATATCAAGGAATTTTAAAACTGTATTTAATAAAATACAGAGTCATACAAATTTATAAAGTGACTACACATTTTTCTAGTTATGACTAGCTTTTAATGATTTTAATCTGATGAATATTGCACTCTGTGAGCCTCATTCATGAAAGCAAAGTAGATGTGCATTAAACTATTCTTGCATAAATTCTTGCATTTAGTTCAATAAAACTATTTATGTAAGAATTAAATTATGACTTACTTTGTTCATGTTTCTTGTAGTAGTCCCTGTAAATGCAATCTTTATGACATTTTACCTAGATTAAAAAAATTCAGCGTCCAGTAAGCATGACTATACGACCAGAAAAGTCACGTTGAAGTGGAGATTCATCAGTCAAAAAGTGTGGGCATCCTTTAATGTTAAGCTGAAAGAAAACAATATATCTACAAATACAGTCATGTTGAAACACAGCTATAGTAAACATTTCAGAAGGTCCTTGTGTAAAACTGACATGCAATAGTGTGATTGCTTTTTTTGCTGATTCACCTTTCTGATGTGGGTTCCTGCAGCTCTGGCTATCAAAACTCAATCCAAAACCAACCAAAAATAACACGAGGAGACCACCTTGTAGATCGAAGTAGTAGTATAATTCCATTGCCAGCAGAGAAAAACACACAAATACAATGATGTCCAAAAGTCTGAGGCTAATAGGAATTTTTCTAATTTTAAAACAAATTTTTAATATCTAACCACATCATGTGGTTAGATATATGTTAGTATTTGTTTATATGGCATATAAAGTGCACAATCTAAAGTATTTTGAAAAATTTGCCAAGAATGTCAGTGTGCATAGAATCTAGAGGAGAATCTGTCAGTATAATCAGTGACTCTGTGAAACTACAGACTAGCTTTTGTCCTCAGACACGTTATTTAAACATGTCTATGCAGATATTGCTACTAATTACAGACTGAGACAAAAATTAGCTTTTTTTTCTCTAATTAAACACGTTTGTTCTTGCCCTTATTGCTTTAGTGGGGTGATATACACAAAACCAGAGTTCCTATTGCTCATTGTTATACAAAGTGTCACACAACACACAATTAGGAGTCTGCAGAATGAAATCCAGATGAGGACTGGGTGACATAGCCGAAATAAATTTAGATATTTATGCATTTACTCTAAAAAGGCTTAGAAGGGTGAGTGTAATTCATCATCAATTGAACCAAACAGCCATTATAGCTAAATTAATTCAATTTTTTTATTGCAAGAAGTAACATACAATAGAAATCTAGTTAAAATAATTCTGTAATATTACTTATGTGCACCAATATAAAAAAAAAATAGTACTAAACATAAGTATTTTAAGGTGATGCAAATGAAATGTTGAATCAGTGTTGGACTGATTCATTATCATGGACAGTTTCTGATTCTCAGAAATTAATCAAGCTTTCTAATTCGAATGCCATTTATTAACGCTGTAGAGAGAGAATTTTTTTTTTTTTTAATCACATAAATTTAAATGAGAAATGTGTTAATTTATAATCATTGTGATACTGTTAATGTTTTTATTATGCATTAGTTTTATTTTTTATATTTTCCATTTTAATTTTAAAGTTTTAGTAATTTTGTCTTTTTCGTTAGTTACTGTTTTTTGTCTATATAGTATACATTTTTGTTTCAGTTTTAGTTAGTACAAATAAAATTAACATACACATTTTTATTTCAATAATTTAATAAATGCTGAAATTGACATCAACTAGGATTAATAAATGTTTTAGAATTATTTTAATTGTTAGTTAATGTTAACTAAGTTAACCTATGTTAACAAACAAAACTTTTCTAAAATGTTACCATTATTTTTTTAATTGTATGTTTTTTGAATTTCATATTTGTATTGATATTTCAATCAATGTTTATTTTATTTCAAGTAACAATTTTTATTTATTTATGTATGTGTGTGTGTGTACGTATGTATGTTTAGTTTTAGTCTTAAGGAAATACACTGGCCAAATGGGGCCAATATATTGCCCAGCCCTAATCCAGACATTTCACAGACATCTGTTGAATAAAACATCCTCCCCCCATCTTCCCTTCATTTCTCTGTCTATCTCTCTTTTCTTCTCCCAGATGCATCGAACAGACATTCAGACGCTGTCCACCCCTGCCGACCACAAGCGTGATCATCGTCTTCCACAACGAGGCGTGGAGCACGTTACTGCGGACCATCTACAGTGTCCTGCACACCTCCCCTGCTCTGCTCCTCAAAGAAATCATCCTCGTGGATGACGCCAGCTCTGAAGGTAACTCACCTCCAGCGCGCAGCCCCACCAGACCGTCCGTGTGTTTTAATGGGCGTCCGGTTTCACTCAAGCAACCCGCGTTACTGAATTCCTGTAGGCCTGCTGACACCCGGCGCTTGTGAAGCAGGTTACTACAGGAAACAGAGCTGTTTGGGAATGTTCTCAGAGGAGTTTTGCTCAGCCGGTGAAGGGGGTCTGGGGTATAGAGGCCTATCAGTGGACTCTTAAAAACCAGATCTTTGACAGGTGGACGAAGAAATGCAAAGAAGAAAATGAGCATTAGAGCAGTGGTTCCCAACTGGTTTGCTTCAGAAGCACTATTTGACATTAGACCTCAAGCGGTGACTGAACATGACACACAAAATTGCTTGTTAAAACTGTAATGTCTTTACAATCGTATGCTGAAATTTGGTGGTGCATCAATTTTAATGGTAAGACTTTACAATAAGTTCCCATTTGTTAACATTAGGTAATTAACAAAGATGAATAACTACTGTAAAAAATGTATTGCTCATTGTAAATCGATGTTAGTTAATGCATTAACAAATAGGACCTTATTGTAAAGCGTTACCATTTAAATTCCAGCAATATGCATATGCATATGATTGTTCTAAACCAACTAAATGTTTCTCAGTAACTAAACCATATTATGTCCGTCACACAATTGCATGTGGCAGTGTCTGGTTTCTTTCACCTTGTGTAGTTTTATTCACGTTTTTGCGGATGAGGGTGTGTTGCACGACCTGCCAATAACTAACTTTGACTGAATGGCAAATGAGTTGGCACCAAAATACCACAGAGTTTGATTGGGCGTAAAATTGACCACAACAACAAAAGACATGTGAAGCATTGTTTTAAATGTTAATGAGTCTATGTTGAGTCTTTGCTTTGCTGAATATGCACAATTACACTATTGTCCAATAGTTTGGGTTTTATTTAATGTTTTGAAAGAAGTATCTTATGCTCACCAAGGGTGCATTTATTTGATCATTAAAAAACAGTAATATTATAAAATATGATTAAAATTTAAACTGTTTTCTATGTTAATATATTTTAAAATATAATTTATTGGTGAACTATCCCTTTAAATATATACTGCTGTTCACAAACATGTGATTGGTAAGATTTTTTGATGTTTTTGAAAGAAGACTCTTCTGCTCACCAAGGCTGCATTTATTTAATCAAAAATACAGTAAAAACAGTTCAATTATATGTTTACTATGTGAATCTATTTAAAAATTAATTTATTTCTGTGATCAAAGCTGAATTTTCAGCATCATTACTCCAGTCTTCAGTGTCACATGATCCTTCAGAAATCATTCTAGTATGCTGATTTGCTGCTCAAGAAACATATTGTTATCAGTTTTTGTGAAAAACGTGACCTTTTTTTCAGGATTTTATGAGGAATATGAAAGTTTATTTGAATTTACTTCTTTTGTAACATTATAAATATCCTCACTGTCAATTTTGACCAATTTAATGCATCCTTACTGAATGAAAATATTAATTTCTTTCAAAAAGAAAAACCCATTTTTTATGGTTCTGTACATGATTAGTTGCATTTGATTATTTGAATTTAGCATTGTTTTCATCCTACTGAATTGATCAGAACAGACCTGCTTACTATCCATTTTGGGTTGAGAACCACTGCACTAGATCTCATCTATCCGTTCCCCTGGTTGAATCACACGGCAGGGACTGAACTTTCTCTCTTGGCCGCACGCCATGCGAGAAATAAAAGCCAGGGAATTGGCTTTCAACTATTCTTTTACGCTCTCTCTTCTTTTAATTACACCCTCCGTCTCTCTTTCTCAAGCAATTCCAGCTTCCGCTGAGAAAGACCAGTCTTGTGTGTGTAGGTCCCCTCCCTCGGAGGCAGTCAAACAATATAGGACGTCCCACTATGCTGTTGAATCATTTCAGCTGCTTTCAGCCGGCTTCGTGTTGCACCTTTACTCTTTAAATGATTCTGAGGAGGATAATACATATTATGTGATATCATAAATCACAATGTCTGGGTTGGGAAAGCCACTCTTAAACTGCAGCTTCCCAAGCGACTCATAATTTAAAGTAGTTAAATGGTCAAGAAACCCTCCCTGGTCATTAAAAAAACTGCTTAAACCAGCCTAAAGTGGTTAGGCTGGCCTGTTGTGATGGTTTATGAAGGTTTTCCAAACCTGTATGAGTGTTTTTTCAGCTGTTGAACACAAAATAAGTGTTTTGAGGAATGTTGGTAACCAAACAGCTGATGCTAACATGAAGACTTTTCTACAGAGATTCAAAGATTTTTTTTTTAACAAGTTTCAAATATTCCATTGCTCTGTCCAATCCAGTTGAACCGAAATTGATTTCAGTTCATTGTAGTGCTGTTATTTGTGGCAGGAAGGGCATCTGGCATAAAACATGTGCCAAATCGGCTGTGCGGATCACTCTGATAAAGGGAGCAAGCCGAAGGAGAGAGAGAGAGTAGTGCTGTTATTTGTGCATAAGTGACACTTTACTTTAAAGTTACAGCATGCATCACTATTTTTAGCTAGTTACTCCTCAGTTCTGTATAATATATAATATTATACCAAAGTGCTGGTCAGTGGCTTTGCCCTGAGGGCTCCTGGGAGACTGCAGACACATGAAAGGAGATATTTATGCTTAATGAATACGTACACACCCATATCTACTAGATTAAAGGTGCTGCTTGAGCTTTGTCCTGCTCCTTTGCTAAAAGAGTATTATTATGTCTTTTATCCCAGCATACTGAATCTAAAATGTACCCTGACGGAATACTGAATCAG
Organism: Onychostoma macrolepis; assembly: GCF_012432095.1. Taxonomy (NCBI): domain Eukaryota; kingdom Metazoa; phylum Chordata; class Actinopteri; order Cypriniformes; family Cyprinidae; genus Onychostoma; species Onychostoma macrolepis. The sequence continues at coordinate 4,329,420 of NC_081163.1, forward strand.
TTTGAAAGAAAAACATTAAATTAATCATACACCTTTTTAAAAGTAACACTTTTGGAAGAAGTTGGAAGAGCACCAACTGTAAAATAAATCTGAAATGTGCTCCAAAACCTATTGAGCAGCCATGCTGTATGCTACATAGGCAGCTGCCTTTTAAGTGAACATCCAAACTGAAGTGCCTCCACATATGCTTGATGCTTAATAAGCATAGAAATACTTGAATAAGCATAACACACAAATATAAGGGATAGTTCACCCAAAAATGAAAATTCTGTCATTAATTACTCACCCTCATGTCGTTCCAAACCTGTAAGACCTCTGTTCATCTTCGGAACTCAAATTAAGATATTTTTGATGCATTCTGAGAGCTGTCTGACCTTACATAGACAGCAAGGATCCATCCACAATCAAGGTCCAGAAACGTAGTAAGAACATCGTTAAAATAATCCATGTGACATCAGTGGTTCAACCATAACTTTACGAAGCTACGAGAATACTTTTTGTGCCCAAAGGAAACAAAAATAATGACTTAATTCAACAATTCGTCTCCTCCGCGTCACCCTATAGCGCCATTTTGGAGAGTATCACATACGTAAACAATGTACTGTATGTATGCGGATGCATTGTTTACGTTCAGATCAAAGCGTAACCAATGTAAATAACTTACTACGTTTCTGGACGCTGATCGTGTTAATCACATTGCTGGAGGGTTAGAGAGCTCTCAGAATGCATCAAAAATATTTTAATTTGTGTTCTGAAGTCTTACAGGTTTGGAACGACATGAGGGTGAGTAATTAATTTTTGGGTGAACTATCCCTTTAAATATATACTGCTGTTCACAAACATGTGATTGGTAAGATTTTTTGATGTTTTTCAAAGAAGACTCTTCTGCTCACCAAGGCTGCATTTATTTAATCAAAAATACAGTAAAAACAGTTCAATTATATGTTTACTATGTGAATATATTTAAAAATTAATTTATTTCTGTGATGCAAAGTTGAATTTTCAGCATCATTACTCCAGTTTTCAGTGTCACATGATCCTTCAGAAATCATTCTGATATGCTGATTTGCTGCTCAAGAAACATTTCTGATTATTATCAATACATAGAAGACTTTTTTGTGGAAACCGTGACATTTTTTTGTTTGATGAATAGAAAATTCAAAAATATGCTAGAATTTATTCAAAATAGAAATCTTTTGTAATATTATAAATCTTTCTCTTCACTTTTTATAAATTTAATACATCCTTGCTGAATAAAAGTGTTAATTTCTTGCCACAAAAACAAAAAAACTAACCCCTAAATATGAACTATTTATGATAGCCATTTGTCTCATTTTGTCCACCATCTGGATGGATATTTTAAAGGGCACCTATTATGCCCCTTTTTACAAGATGTAATATTGGTCTTGGGTGTCCTCAAAATGTGTCTCTGAAGTTTCAGCCCAAAATACCCCACAGATCATTTATTATAACAGCTGGAAAATGTCATTTTTGGGGTGTGTCTAAAAAAGAGCTGTTTTGGAGTGTTTCACTTTAAATGCAAATGAGCTGCATATTCCCGCCCCGTCTCCAGAAGAGGGCGTCGCCTATACGTCTCTCTGCATTGCATATCTACAGCAATAAACAGCCAGTAGAAGTTGCATAACTGAGAGCGTGAGAACTGGTGTTTAGCCGTACATATGGGAAGCCAAATGCACTGAAAGTGGGACGAAACAGCGTGATGTTACAGATCAACTGACCGAGCCGCACGACCACGCTACCGTACGAATCTCGTGCTATGAACGGCGCAAACTAATTTCACAAGCGAGGCACTGATCATTTAAAAAATACTTAATGTACGCACACAAATATGTTTAAAATGCTAAGCATTATAACAACATGACATTCACAAAGGAGTCTGGAGCGATACACGTATTTAGGTAGATTTTGAGGCACATTACCTTGAAAAATGAAAGTAATCCACAGCGTCCTCAGCAGCTCAGATGTTGGGAGAAATGTGATGTCACACTGCGTGAGAATCAAAACGGCAGGCCTAGTGAGACTGATTAAAAATGAGGATTGAGTGGATTTTTATCATTGTAGGGTGGTTGTGTTCACACACTGCCAACACACATTTATGTCCAAACACCATGTAAATGTGGATTTTGCACAATAGGCGCCCTTTAATGCATTCTGAGATTCCCTTCTCCAAGAGAGAATAAATTCCTTAGAATTTTTCAAAAAATAAAAATAAAAATTCTAACAATAATTAACTGCAAAATGCACAAACACACATTGTTTTGACATTTCTCTTTCTCACAGAGCGACTAAAGGACGAACTGGACGAGTATCTGAAACAGCTACACATCGTCCGCGTGGTCCGTCAGCGAGAACGAAAAGGCCTTATCACTGCGCGGCTCCTCGGGGCCTCCGTGGCCACGGGCGAAACACTCACCTTTCTGGATGCCCACTGTGAGTCATTTTAAAGAGCCAATCACTCCCACTCAAATGTGCTGGATTCACATTAATAGGGTTTGTCTCTTAATAAAAACACACTCTTTAAAACAAGCCTGTGGTCAGTTAGAGCTGCTCTGCGCTGGAAAGAATCTGATGCTTTTTAATTCCGTCTGAGTTTAGGCTTGTTAAACATTCATGATATTTTTAGAAAAGTGTTTGTGTCCTCCGCTGGTGTGGTTGACTGGGAGACGGTCAGCCAGAATGCAGAAATTACTAAAATTGATTTAGAAGACAGTCTTATTTATTCATCTGCGCTGTGTTTATGCATTAGGGTGTTTGTAAGCAAGTACGTTGAAGAAAATGAGAGTAAGAGGTGATGGTGTAGCCTGAGGCCAGGAATGTACTGGAAGACTTCAAAGTGATTTTATCAAGCACTTCCTGCTTGGTTTGTTTAGGTGAATGTTTCCACGGATGGCTTGAGCCGCTGCTGGCCAGGATAGCGGAAAACTCCACCGCCGTAGTGAGTCCCGACATAACCACCATTGACCTGAACACGTTTGAGTTCATGAAACCCTCACCGTACGGACAGCATCATAACCGGGGGAATTTTGACTGGGGCCTTTCCTTCGGTTGGGAGACCCTTCCGGATCATGAGAAACGGAGACGCAAAGATGAGACGTACCCTATTAAGTAAGAAAACACTCATGCAATGACTTTACAGGCCTGTATGACTCAAAATACCTTTTGAACTACCCTTTGAAAGTCTTTTTTGCTCACAGAGGCTGCATTTTTTTGTTAAAAAATCTGTAAAATCAGTAATTTTGTGAAAAATATTATTACTATTTAAAATAACTATTTTCTATGTGAATATATTTTAAAATGTGATTTATTTCTGCGATGCAATGCTGAATTTTCAGCATCATCACTCCAGTCTTCAGTGTCACACGATCCTTCAGAAATCATTCTCTTTTTGTGTTTAGTGGAAGAGAAAATGTCATACAGGTTTGGAACAGCATGACTATTCTTTAAATGATTTGAGTAAATAGATTTGATAATACTCAGGCGCTCATTGGATTTCATTGTTTGTTTTCCATTAAACTTTTTTTATTATCCATGCACGCACAAAACACACATTTCAGTCATTTTCTGTCTAATGAAAAAACATTCAAAGAAACATTTACACTGTAATTGCATTTGTCCTCGCAGGACGCCAACGTTCGCAGGGGGATTGTTCTCCATTTCTAGAGATTATTTCTACCGTGTAGGAAGCTATGACGAGGAAATGGAGATTTGGGGAGGAGAAAATATTGAAATGTCCTTCAGGGTGAGTCAAAATTTGTTTTACACGCATCTTTTATTTGATCTTGGCACATGTACAGTAGCGTTCAAAAGTCTGGGGTTGGTAAGTTTTTTTTTTTTTTTTTTAAAGAAATGTATACTTTTATTTAGCAAGGATGTATTAAATTAATCGGTAGCGAGAGTAATCACATTTTTAAATGTTTTTAAAAATTATATTTCAAATAAATGTTGCTCTTTTGAACTTTGAATTATTTGAATCCATCAAAGAATCCTGATATGTAAACCCACAGCAAAGAAAATATGTATCACTGTTTCCAAAAAAATATTTAGCAGCACAGCTTTTTTCTGTCATATTAGACTAATTTCTGAAGGATCGTGTGACACTGAAGACTGGAGTAATGATGGTGAAAATTCAGCATTGCATCACAAGAATAAATTACATTTTAAAATATATTCAAATAGAAAATATTATAATATTTCATAATTTTACTTTTTTTCATCAAATAAATGCGACTTCTTTCAAAAACATTCAAAACAATCTATATTAAGTCACATTTGAATGAAGTAAGACTGCACTTGACATGTCATGAATTAAACACTTTTTAGAGTTTGTTCATGTGCTTGCTTGGTAGATAAATTCTCAAGTTATTTGAGAAATTATTACATTAACTGTTACATTAAGTAAAAGAAGGTTGTTTTGTGTTTATGTAACTTAGATTTACATTTTTGAGTTACTTTTGAATGGACTTTTGTGAACGTTTTTGATTGGTAATGCAAATGAATCGTTGAGTCAGAATTTTGAATCAGTTCATTTAAATGAACTGATTCATGGAAATGAATAAAACTTTCCAACTCCATACCATTTCTGTTGTAAAAAGTTTAAATCAGTGACTATATCAAAAGGAAGGATCAGAAAACTAGTTTAATGAAACTGTCTTTATTTTAATATTTTGGCCACGAATTTTCCTAAAGTCTGTCTGTGTTTGAATGATTAAAGCTTCCTTTTCTTCTCATATTAGTTCACTTCCTGACCTGCTGCTCTCATCCTTCAGGTTTGGCAGTGCGGCGGGCAGCTAGAAATCATGCCCTGTTCAGTCGTAGGCCACGTGTTTCGCACAAAGAGTCCGCACACCTTCCCTAAGGGCACGCAGGTGATCGCTCGCAATCAGGTGCGTCTGGCTGAGGTCTGGATGGACGACTATAAAGAGATCTTCTACCGGAGGAACCAGCAGGCCGCTCAGATCGCCAAAGAGGTACAGCTCCCAACATTAGTCCCTCATTTTTGTAACAAAAGCAAAAGTTGCAGTTCTATTAAGATACTATGATGGGTTTAATTGGAGCTATTGTATGGCGCAAAGGGTAGTGCGCTGCTCCCAGCATATGAAGAGCTGTCTCACTTACTGCTCTTCTGTCCTTCTCTACTGTCCTTTCAAATGAAGGCAAAAAAATTATAAATAAATAACTTTTAATTAAAAATGCTGTTAAAATAATATACTTTTTAATTTTTAAAAATACAACCCGAATTCCGGAAATGTTGGGACGTTTTTTAAAAATTTGAATAAAATGAAAACGAAAGGAATTTTAAATCACATGAGCCAATATTTTATTCTGAATAGAGCGTAGATAATATAACAAATGTTTAAACTGAGAAATCTTAAAATTTTATGCACAAAATGAGCTCATTTCAAATTTGATGCCTGCTACAGGTCTCAAAATAGTTGGGACAGGGGCATGTTTACCATGGTGTAGCATCTCCTCTTCTTTTCAAAACAGCTTGAAGATGTCTGGGCATCGAGGTTATGAGTTTCTGCAGTTTTGGTGTTGGAATTTGGTCCCATTCTTGCCTGATATAGGTTTCATAGTGCAAGCTGCCCGTATTGTATGCACTTATGCACCCCCATACCATCAGAGATGCTGGCTTTTGAACTGAATGCTGATAACACGCTGGAAGGTCTCCCTCCTCTTTAGCCCGGAGGACATGGCGTCCGTGATTTCCAACAAGAATGTCAAATTTGGACTTGTCTGACCATACAGTAGAATGCTTTTCCACTTTGAAACAGTCCATTTTAAATGAGCCTTGGCCCACAGGACATGACGGTGCTTCTGGACCATGTTCACATATGGCTTCCTTTTTGCATGACAGAGCTTTAGTTGGCATCTGCAGATGGCATGGCGGATTGTGTTTACCGACTGTGGTTTCTGGAAGTATTCCTGGGCCCATTTAGTAATATCAATGACTGAATCATGCCGATGAGTGATGCAGTGTCGTCTGAGGGCCCGAAGACTACGGGCATCAAACAAAGGTCTTCGGCCTTGTCCCTTACGCACAGAAATTTCTCCAGTTTCTCTGAAACTTTTGTTGATGTTATGCACTGTAGATGATGAGATTTGCAAAGCCTTTGCAATTTGACATTGAGGAACATTGTTTTTAAAGTATTCCACAATCTTTTTACGCACTCTTTCACTGATTGGAGAGCCTCTGCCCATCTTTACTTCTGAGAGACTCTGCCTCTTTAAGACATCCCTTTTATGTTACAGACCTGATGTCAATTAATTTAATTAGTTGCTAGATGTTCTCCCAGCTGAATCTTTTCAAAATGTCTTGCTTTTTCAGTTCTTTGTTGCCCCCCGCCAACTTTTTTGAGACCTGTAGCAGGCATCAAATTTGAAATGAGCTCATTTAGTGGATAAAAGTATAAAATTTCTCAGTTTAAACATTTGTTATGTTATCTATGTTCTATTGTGAATAAAATAGTCTCGTGATTTGAAAGTCTTTTAGTTTTCATTTTATTCAAATTTAAAAAACGTCCCAACATTTCTGGAATTTGGGTTGTAAATATATTGTTTTAAAAACATTTTACATGTAAATTGTTGTTTATTATTATTATTAATGTATATTTATCAAATGTATATGGCAAAAGGATAATGAACAAAATAATAATAATAATAAAACAAAGTATATATTTAAAAAATGGTTTTAAATAAATAAATACATGAAATTACGTTTTATTTGTTTATAAAATACATTATTAAATTTAAATGAATTTAATTATTTAATGTATTTATTATTTATCATTAGTGTTTTTAAATAAATTTTAAAATAAATCCTTATATTGAGATAGTTTACTATGTATTTTATTATATTTATGTATTTTATTAATACTTTTTATTTTATTTACATAAATAATTAAATTGACCAAATACACAAGTTACACAAATTGGTGTTTACCTGCAATTGGTTTATATAAATAAAATTATTTAAATAAATTAGACAATTAAATATTTAAATAAAGCTGTACACTGAGATAATTTAATTTATTTCTTTCATATATTTTAATTTTTTATATTTTATTCTTTCTTTTATTTACAAAAATAATTAAACTGCCTGTATTAATTAAACTGGAATTTGCCTGTATTTGTTTTTAAGTAAATACAATTATTTAAATTATTTAAAAAGCCTTTCACTGAGATAATTTAATTTATATAATTCATGTTTTATTATATACATTTTTTTATTTTATTGACATAAGTCATTAAAAATGCCATCCTGCAGTTGTTACACACACTTTTTTTAAATAAATAAAATGTAATTAAAATGAACTAAAGTCTTGCACTGAGATAATTTAATTAATTAAATGATTTGTTTTATATATTTTTTATTTTATTTACATAATTAAAAACTGCCACCCTATAGTTTTGTTATGCAAATTGGTTTTTCCTGCATTTGTTTTAAAATAAATTTAAGTATTTTAACTAACTAAATATACTGAGATAGTTTATTTGATTGATTTATTTTATGTTTTATTATATTTTTCATTTTATTTACATGAATAATTAATACTGCCACCCTACAGTTGTGATATACAAAGTGGTTTCGCCTGCACTTGTTGTTATGGCATTGTGGAGTTAAGAGTTAAGAGACTTGAGGCCTTTTGCCAGCTTTCATCGTGCTGGTCTTCTGCGACCTAAACCACAGAAATCCCTTAACATTCTCAATGTGTAGCCAAGACCTGCTGCTGGTTCATAAGCGTAGACAGACAGCTTTAAAGTGGAGCCTCAGACAGCCTGTGGGCAGCTTTAATATGAGATTCAAAGGCAGTTTCTATAATGAAGCTACCGTCTCTCTCCACAGCACTCTTTTGGAGACGTCTCCAGGCGTGTAGATCTCCGGGACAAGCTCCAGTGTAAGAGCTTTTCCTGGTATTTGAAGAACGTCTATCCAGAGGTCTTCATGCCCGATCTCAACCCGCTGCAGTTTGGCGCGGTGAGTGTGTACAGTGGCTGGGATGTCCCTGTATTTCTCTGGTGTTTTGTCTGGCCGCTGCGGTTTCCCACTGTGCATCGGATCTCGGAGAAAGCCGTTCTGTAAAACCTTGTTTTAACAGCTTTCATGTTACGACACCACAATCCGTTCCATTTCCTCCTTCAGCCCTCCTTCTTTCTCCCTCCAGATAAAGAACGTGGGGAAGGAGGCCTGCTTGGACGCGGGAGAGAGTAATGAGGGAGGGAAACCTCTCATTATGTACCCCTGCCACGGGATGGGAGGAAACCAGGTAATTAGAGCAGGAACAGATTGTCCTGTGAATGAATCGATGGAATTGATAAAATGACATTTAAACCACTCTCGTTTTTAAACTGTTTTGGTACAAATAAATAATAATAATTTAAATTAAGTGAAGGTGATCACTTTAATAATTTAAAAACATAAATAATTTAAATTTAAATCAGATGTAGGTGCTTTTGAAGTACTTATTTTATTTTATTTTCTATTTTATTTTATTTTCCTTAAAGGAACAGTAAAAAAATAAATAAAAATAGTCCATACAATTTATGCACTCTATTAATTGATGATAATTATTTTAATCAGATGAAGGTGCTTTTGAGGTACTTATTTAATTTTATATTATTTTATTTTCATTAAAGGAACAAAAATAGTCCATACAATTGCTTTTGATGTTTTATTTATTTATTGGTTACAGTATCAGCAAAAATATAAAAAATAGTCCATATAATTCATAAAAATATCAGTTTATTTAATATTGTGTAGTAATTTAAATCAGGAGAAATTGATTTTATTTTATTTATTATTAGAAATTTCTAATTTATTATTAGAAATTACTTTTATTTTATTTGTTAAAGTAAATAATAGTCAATACAATTGCTTTGTTTGCATGTATGTATGTTTGTATTTATTTATTTTCCCTTACAGGAACAGTAAAACAGTCTATACAGTTGAAGCACTATGTTATATAACATATTTGTTATAATCAGGTGAATTGATTTGATTTAATTTTATTTGCAATTTTTTGCAAATCCTTTTCAAAGCTTGCTGTTTTTTGAACACAAGCACGAATGATATTTGAATGATATTCAATTTCTAGGTGCATCACAAATATCATTTTAATTCGTTCCCTTGATATGTTTTCCAGAAGCTCTCAGGAGTTTCCAGGAAAACATCTTTATCCGTTTAATGAAGTGTTTTCTCGTGGTGAAGGTCATTTCTCTCCTCTGCTCGTACAGTATTTCGAGTACTCAACCCATCACGAGATCAGGCACAACATTCAGAAGGAGCTCTGTTTGCACGGGACGGATGGAGTCATCAAATTAGAGGAGTGCCAGTATAAAGGTCACAACACCATCACAGGACCTCAGCAGAGATGGGAGCTCAGAGAGGTAGAACGCTGGAGCTCTCGCTTTCTCTGTTCTTCACAAGCCTCTGATCTTTAGACTCAACTCCAAAACAGCCCGAGGCCATACTGTGTTCCTCAGCTCACCCTTCTCTAAAGCCAACATTGTCTTTAGAGACTTGTCATCTCCTGTTGTGCTTGTTAATGCTCGTTTTTATCAAAACTCAAACACTGATTTGCAATATGTCTGGCTTTGTTGCAAAAACTAGTGAGCCTCCTTGCTGTTTGGTGTTTACATAGACAGCTGCTTTCTAAGGGAGCATCCAAACCATCATGTGACCTTAAAAGTGATAGATTTGGAGCAGCAATGATGCAAAAGTCTAGCAAGCACAATCAAATATTGAGTAAAATACACACCAATCGATATATATATAATTCAGTAAGTTTTTTTATGTTTTTAACAGTCTCTTGTGCTCATCAAGGCTGCATTTATATTGTTTACATAAAAACAGTAATATTGTGAAATATTATTATAAATTAAAATAGCTGTTTTCTATTTGAATAGATTTTAAAATGTAATTTATTCCTGATGCAAAGCTGAATTTTCAGCATCATTACAAAGTCTTCAGTGTCACATGATCTTTCAAAAAAAAAAAAGAATTGTTGTTTGGAAAAAGTAAGTTAAATTAATGAAATATTGAAGTCATTTTCTGCTCTGAAATTCTTGTGTGCCAAAATTTGGCCTTTTGGAATAAACCTCGGCACACACCTGTAATGCCTTAAAATGCAGCCTACATAGGCAGCTCTCCTGTGTAACGTCAAACCTAAACTTTCTGAGCAGACTAAACCAAAGTATACATTCAAGAACAAAGAAAACGAGAGAAAAGAGCTTGGTTTAAGTGTATGGCTGTCCATCTAATGCTGATTTAAGCCTGCGAATGTTTGGTTTTGTGATTTGGCTGGACTGCAGTACTGATAGATCCTGCTGTTATTTTATTCCCTTTTGCAGGATCAGCTGTTCTATAACAAGGGCTCAAAACAGTGCCTGACCGCTCGACATGAGAACCCCGCTCTAGTGCCCTGCAATCCAGCTGACAAGTACCAGCTCTGGGTCTTCACATGAACTGCGGGAGCTATGACACACACACATACACACACACACACACACACACACAAACACACACTCTCAGGGTCCAAAACTTAACTTCTTGCCACAGCTGCCAATGAATTCAGGAAAATTTACATGCCAAAATGATTTCTTACTGGCCGTGAAACTGTAGTTTACAGTATTGTTTCTAAAAAATACATTTTTATTCACATGACAATTAATTACAGAGCAGATTTTGACAAACAGTGCAATTAATTTGCTCTGTCCCAAATTCTACAAAGACAGTTGCCTTCTTGGGGAGCATCCTGATGGTCATGGAACCTCAGAAGTAAGTGACCGATTTGTAACGCTCTACACATGCAGAGACTTAATAGGGTGCAACAGTGCATGTCCACGTTTTCAGTATCCTTCATTCTAGAAGTGTTTTTTCCCATACATTTTTCAATTTTTCAGATTTTAAACAGTCTACGAGGTGAATCACAACATTACAAACTTAGATTTGTACTAAAAAAGTTTAGAAATCAGACAAAAAGACTGTGTACTTTGACACAAATTTCTTGTCACAGTTCTCTGATTGGTGGAGATTTCTCTGCAGAATCATGGGTAATGTAGTTTTTCACCAGGAATTTCACTTAAAAAAAAAAAAGGTTTAAATAATGCAGGCTGATTGCTTCAGCAAAAGCATATGAGCATAAAAGCATAAGATATTGTTAACAATTAATATCCCTACACTCTTAAAAATAAAGGTTCCAAAAGGGCGTTTTTGCAGTGATGCCATAGAACAACAGTTTTTGGTTCCCAAAAGAACCTTTCAGTGAACAGTTCCTAAAAGAACCATTTTGAAGAATATTTTCAAAATCTAAAGAACCTTTTTCGACAATATTTTTTTTAATGCTTTTGAAAGGTTCCTTGGATGTTGAAGGTTCTTCATAGATCCATTAATGCCAATAAAGAACCTTTATTTTTAAGAGTGTACATGAATGATATTTTTACTCTCGTAACCATCTGTTGCACTGTACAGGTTGTTCAATAGAGTTTGTGTTTAGCATGTTGCTATGTTAACATACTCATGAGTCTTTTCAATTAGATTTGAGTTTTTTTTTTTTATCTGATTCATTTGGTATTGGCTGTTTTATAAGTATATTTGGGAATTCCTTAAAAATATTAAAACAAAGATGCCAAAATTTTAATGTGGAGTGCCAAAAGTAAATGTCGCAGTATATCTAGCTATATTATATTAAAATGTATAAAAATTTTAAGTAAACAAAAATGTAAATGTATGTATTTTATCAAATTCACTTATATTGTTTTCTATTCCAATGCAAAAATAAAACAAACCACAACAAAAAATATATATAAATAAGAAATGAAGATATGCTTCAGTTGCATGTTTTTTTTTTTTCTCCACCTATTTTTTAAATATGTTTTGTATCATCCTCTGTGGGCATTTTTGTATTAAAAGAATTGGAAACGTGACCACAACCATCAAATTCCCATCCTTATTTATAATTAACATTTATCTTAACACATTCACCATCTTAGATGGACTTTTTTCACAGAGCTTCTTGCAGTGCATAATGGGATTTCCTTCTTTTTCAGCAGATGCTTTTTATAATTTATGATCAGATAAACATACAATCAGTCTCACAATCACAGTTAAACTGAGTAATATTGCAGATCTTTATAAAGTCAGACAAACCATGTGTTATTTACTTGCCAAAGCAAATTTGATGTCTGATGCATTGCAAGTATTAATTTTGGACCCTGAACACACACACACACACACACACACACACACACACACACAGACAAATACCGGACAGAGTCTTTAATTTATTTTTGTATGTGGAGAATATTGCTGCTGGAGAGTTGGAATATCTATGGGACCAAAAACGGAGCACAAACAGACATATTCCTGTCTATAGGGGCCAAGGCACGTGCAGTGATGTGAAGTTTTATTTTCTCTCTCTCTGTCTTTCTCTCCATTATGTCTGAAAGACTACAGGACTTGTGTCCTCACGCAGTGACTTTTCTTATTTTTCTACTGGATGAGTTCAACCACAGTGATGCTGAGTATCAGTTGCATCCTCTGAATGAACTGCAGATTGTGATCTTCAAAAATTCTTCAAATAATATAATGCATTAGCAGATTTTACAGCACCAAAGACTTCCTGAAAGTATTTGCTTCATATTCACTTTTCACAAAGCGAGTTTCTTTTCTTTTTTTCTTTAAATGCAGCAAAACAAAGTTCTGAGTCATTCCTGTTCTGCAGCATATTTCTGCTCTGTACTATTAGTGAAAAACCTATACAGTTGTCACCAAGTTAAACAATATTTTGAAGAAAACACGTTTTGTTTGAAACTTTAGAACAGAAAATGGAATATTATCAGTTTTTTATTTTAGAAGTGTAGCAACGTGATAATTACATTCACTAAAACTAAAATAGTAAAATGAATGTTCATGTAAAAGAAAATGTATTTTATATATAAAATTAAATTTGAATACAGTAAAATAAGACATGGAGACATGAAAATGTGTTGCATAGCAGGAATGATGCTGATTACAGGTCAAATATTGAAATATTTAATTTCTGTGGGATGGTTTTATGTTTTTAACCATTTAAACCCTTTTTTGTTTTATTTGACCAAATTTCAATATTTTGTGTTTTATTAGATGTTACTTTTGTATATTTTGACATGCTGTTGAGTTCTATAAGACTGAAGGCAGTGAATGACAGAGACTGGCAGTAGAGGGCGCTGTTATACAAGAATACACCGAATGAACTGCAAAGCATCAGGCTAGAAACCTTTTTTTTTTTTCTTTTTTTTTTTTAAATTGCAGCAGGTGATTTCATCAATCAGAAGATTCACAAATTTAGTTTATAAACCACCGTTCAATAATAATGCCATGAAGTGATGTAGATTATAGAATATATTTTGTAACGACAACAAAAAAGGATTACATTTTTGTAAGATTGTTTCTGAATTACAGAAAAGAAACTAAGCGTTCCTATTAAAGATGGAGAAATGTAATGCTTTAGATGCTTTTATTATTAGGCTACTGTCTCTCTGTCTGTCTGTCTGTCTGAACTCTTCAAGGGTTTGTCAAGCCAACACCTGATTTTTTTTTCCATTTAGAGATTTATGATGCAACAAGAAGCACTTTAACAAAGAGAATTTTTATTCAATACATACCGTTTAAGGAACGCACAATAAATACACATTATAATAGATCATTCATAAGAAATACTGAAAACAGAACGAGAACTGCGATTCTAACTGGTAACATGATATGACGACTCCTGTCTGCTGCCAGTTCATCCGGTCCCGCTCTAGTACAGGCTTCAATGACATTACATCTGTACACGTGTCTTTCACATCCCATAATGCATCAAAGACTGAGGTCTGTTGTACCAGCACTGTGTGTGTAAGTCAAGAGGTGAATTAAAGATAAATCTGGACCAATGTCCGGACATTAAATCCTAGAAGGCAAAACACAGAGTGAATTTGCTTTTGTAGAATCTGAAACGAAGGCATACACTTTTAAGTAAACCATTGGTTACTTAAGCCAAGGCAGTGATCCAATGCTGCTGCCCAGATTACCATCGCAACATTCTGTATTTTCAGTCATTTGAAAACACATCTTCTCTCTCTATTTGTTTTATCTTTAAAGGCGAAGTATGTAATTTCTGCACTGGTGGTAGCCATGAGTGTTTTTCAGGATGTTCTGGGTGGATGCTCAAAATGATGAAATTGTTCAATATTATGACAAGTCTTAAATATGACTTTAAAAGTAAAAAGTGACAAAATTCTGAGGTATAAAGTCATAATTGTGACAAAATTTGAAATTATGAGTCATATACAAAAACATTTAAATTATGACAAAAACAATTATGACGACATCAAAGTCGAAAGTCAGAATTATGAGATTAAGTCCAACACTGTAAAAAGTGAAAGTTGACTTAACTTAAAAAATTTAGGAAACCCGTTGCCTTAAAATGATTAAGTGCATAATAATTACAAAAAAAAAGTTAAGTGAACTTGACAATTCAAATAACTTATTTTTTTAATTATCATTTACTTAAGGCAACGGGTTTCCTCAATTTTTTTAAGTTAAGTCAACATCACTTTTTACAGTGAAATTATTACATCCAAAGACAAATTGTGAGTTACACAGTTGGAATTTGGCGATTAAAAAGTCATAATTATCACAAAAAGTTGAAATTGTCAGCAATTATGATGTCAACAGGGGAAAGTGACAAAAAGTCAAAATTATGACTTCTAGTCATAATTACGACTATATTATAATTTTGACTGTCATCATTTTGGTTATTTTTTATCATATTAATTTATGAGTTAGTATGTCGTAATTTGGACTTTATCTCATATTTATGACTTAGTATGTCATAATTATGACTTTTAGTCATAATTTAAAGTTCAAAATTATGACAATTTATATCATAATTGTGAAATGTACGCTTATATTATGTGCCGAAAATGAGTTTCCATAGGGAAAGGTAATCGCACAAGCAAAGCATTTTGAGGTATATTTCATGTTTGTAGCATTAAGACTTGTTTAATGTGTGAGGTTAAAGGTCTTGCTTATGGTTCTGCATGTTAAAGCTGGGATACAAGTTTTAAACGACACACTTCACCTTTAAGGATCTGGTTATTTCATTACCGCCCCACGAGGTTACGCTACAATGTTGATGACATAAAAGGCATTTGATTGTCCTTTCTTGAGCTTATTGAGGGACATTCTCCATTGGACAATGACTCTCTCTATCATCAAGAGGATAAACAAACTGACAGATGCATCATAAGGTTTGTGCGTTAAAAAAACAGCTTTATCTCAACTCGTCAGTGCTTTAAGGTAATATGTCACACAAAAATGATTATTCTGTGATTATTTAAACACCCTCGTGTCATTTTTCATAAAAATTCTCTTTTTTTAGGGGACAAAATAACAGCATACGAGTTCGGAATGACCTGGATGAGGGTGAGTACATAATGACAGAATGGTCATTTTTGAGTGAACTTTCCCTTTAACATGGGAGGAAATCTGATGTGAAATGAATTCACTCCTTTCAATGAACATTAGCTTTCATGTGTGGCATTATCACACTGTAAACTATTGCACTTAACAAATTACTCTTCAGAATGATTTATTCAGTCAAAGCTGATTTTTAAATTAAATAACCGTGACAAGAATTACTCTCTTTTTTCCTCTCAAAATCTTAAGCTAAGTTATTGAGAGAATATTTTCACATCATGCCATAAAATATTTAGCACTATAAATTGAGAAAAATCACCTTCCTGGCCTCCATCCATTCAATACCTTCAGTTATGCAATAAATGTAAAGTATTACCTTGTACAAACCTAATGAGAGTTCATTTGTGTTCTAGACTTCGTAATTTAAACACTTTTAAAAATCATCTTCGCCTGACAGAAACGGAATGCTTCGTTCGCAGTAACTTGATGCATTTCAAAGTGCATTTTATCAGAAATCCCTGTATAATCCCAAAGATAATTTAAGACTTTAGTATCTCAGAGTTTCATAAAACAAAGTTTTTGATCATTTTCATTACGGTAATCTGGTTTAAAAAGTTAAATCTGTTATCTAACTACCTTCTGTCAACTATTTGCCATTTTAAACAAATGCAGATAGATATGATATATATTTTTTGTTAGTGTCATGGAAAAAACATCCTTCATGTCTCCACTAAAAACATGGAGATGTTATAAAACATCATTTAGGGCTGTGTTCGGAATAGCGTGCTAACATACTACTGTATATACTGCATGTGTATTTACCGCAAACCATACTGTATCTAAAAATGCAGTGCACTTCACAAAAGTAATATGAGGGACAGTTTTGTTTTTCTTAAACACAAATGTTTCATATGACTATATATAAAAAATATGTGTACTAACTTTTTCCATTTTTATTATTATTTTAAAATAGTCGCTAGTATATTATGAAAGCTTGTTTCTGCCACAAGATAATACAAAATAAAAGGTAATTCTGACATTATATCTCGCAATTCAGTTTTTTTTTTTTTTTTGTCTCAGAATTCCGAGAAAAATTTAAAAAACTGCAAGATATAAACTCAGGATTGCAAGATGTAAACTTGCAAAGAACTGTGAGATATAAACTCGCAATTGCGAGAAAAGTCAGAATTGAATATAAAAGCCACAATTCCCTTTTTTATTTTGTGGAAGAAAAAGGTCCTGGGATTCGAACTTGGGACGGCCATAGCGCAACAGCGCTGTATGTTGACGCACTGCCCACAAGGCTATCAACACTGACATATATCTCACAATTCTGAGAAAAAAAGTCATAATTGTGAGATAACTTCCAAATTACAAGAAAAAAAGAGTTGAAATAAAAATTGCAATTACATTTTTTTTGATCCTGTGGTGTAAACAAGCTTCCATAGTATACATATAATATACTACACAGTAAGTAGTAAGCAAGTGTTCCATTCCGAACACAGCCATAGTCATGGCACGGTACCAGATAGCCCCGCCCCCTTTAGTGCTCAGGTAACAATTGGTTGCGGTTCTGTATAATATCAGCCAATGGAAAAGTGCAATTATGTTGAGGAAATGTATCGTGTTCACAACTTAAATATCATGGTTTTGGTTTTGTAAGCAAAGGCAAATGAACAGCACATATTTTTAGAGCCGTTTTCATGCTTTCACCAACTCTTTAAAGCATGAAGTATGTGTACGAAAACGCAACAGTATTATTTTCTCTTTTACAGTACATCGAACTCTTACAAAACCATAAACCAGCGATGAAAGCTAAAAAACATGCTTTTATCAAACATTTAGATATACACTTACTTCAGAACACTAACAGCAACAATTTTTTTTTTGTTTGTTTGTTTTCTTTTTTGCACCACTGACACAGATAGCTACATAGAAAAGTTCTATCCACATTTCTGCTCAAAACTAGAACTTTTGAAATTACAAGAAACATTGCACGAGCCTAAGGCCAGCAATAGACTTTATGCCAGTACGTAAACGCTTGGCCAACGTTTTGCAAGCATTATTGTTTCGTTCACCCAAAAATTAAGATTCTGTCTTTTGTTCACCCTCATGTCTTTCCAAACTTCCTTTCTTCTGCAGAACATACAAGAAGTTAGTGTGAACAACGTTGGACTCCAAGCAATATTGGACCCCATTTACCTTCATTTTATGGACAAAAAACACATTTTTTATTATTTTTTTTAAATATCTTCTTTTGCGCTCCAAAACAGGTTTGGAATGACATAAGGGTGAGTAAATCATGACAGTGTTTCATTTTTAGGTAGACTGTCCCTTTAAGTTCTTGCTCTAGTGGTAATAAACCTCAAGGGGGCACTAAAATACCAACTAACGTCTGTTTATTTAAAAACAATGGGTCTCATTTATCACTAAGCACTTGTACGCATGAATTTGTGCTTGAAATCTGTGTACGAATGTTTCATGAACAAATCAAGAACTTTCGTACTAAAATTTAATGCAAATTTATGAAAAAAATTGGAGCAACTGAAACCACATGCATGAAAAAAATCAAATACCGGTGGCATTATAATCATGTTCAGATTAAATGAACCACCTTTCTCCCCGTTAAAAAGCGATAAATGGCTGTAAAAGAAAATGTTGTGCAAAAAATACCCTTATATGGAAATGGCTTAGGTGTGTTTTATGCAAATTACTAAAGTCAGTTGAGGGTGAGAACGCACATAGACACGTAGGCATTTCGTAAGTTCTCCTGTATGTACAAATGCAAAATATTCCACACAATTATTAGTGAATAAGACCCATTGCGTTATTGAAATCAAGCTTGCGTAGCTAGAAGCGTTTGCGTTAACGTACTTGCGTAGAGTGTTTCCAACCTAAAGCTTATACGCTCTGATTTTGCAGTTTAAATCGTTTTTGTTCTTTGCAAAGTTCAGTAAAAATACATATTTTTGGATCCGCCAAACGTTAAACAGGAAAACGAAACGTTGATGTGCAGAATCGAAGGCTGCTTTTATACTCTCGTGCCGCTCTCTGAATCTAAACCGGAGTGGGCTCAGCGAAAGCGTCCAGTAAAGTAGGTCCTTTCGTGTTGTCCGCTAGCGAAACTTCGGGCAGATTGTGAGACAACTCCTTTGGCTGTTCAGCTACGTAACAGGTCCCGTTGGCGTTATAACTCGTATCCTGTGTATTGTTGTTCAGATAATTTTGGAATTCCATCTGGCTCAGCTCTCCTGATTGGCCGAGGAAGGTCCCTTTGGATTGGACACTTTTATCCGGCTCTGAGGCGCAACAGCCAATCACGGCCAAGTGGTGATTGGCGTATGGTTGCTCGGGCTGCTGGGAGTAGTCCGTGTATTGGTCAGCGGTCACATTGTAAGGACCCTGAGACATGACCCTACTGGAGTCATTAACCCTGTCTTGATAAGACGCCGTGTCCCCTACGTAGGGCTCACTAGATTGGTTGGCAGAGGCTAAAAGTGTGGGCGGAGTAACGTTTTCCATTTGGTAGTACTCCGCAGTGGAGTTGATGAAGTAGGAGTTGCCATTAGTTTGGTTGTCGGACGCGACCGTATTCTCAGAGTAACACATCACGGAAGGGGGCGGAGCCACTTCGCTATTGGCCAATCCCGTGTCAAACTCCTCCGTCTTGACTTCATCCTCATTGTCGTCTTCTTCCTCAGAGTCGCTGTTCGCTAAACTCTGCGTGCTGGAATCGGATAGACTGCACAGACTGCTGCTCTCGTCCTCGTCGTCTTCGTTCTCGTCGTCTTCGTCATCTTCATCCTCTTCCTCATCTTCCTCATCCTCATCGTCTTCTTCCTCCTCCTCCTCCTCCAAGGTGTCGTCCATGTCATCGCCGGCCTGCAGATGCATGATGGTGGTCTGCGGGACTGTATCTGGGATTGCGTATTCCAGCGCATGCTGGCCTGTCGCCAGCGGGCTGCAGTGACCGTTCGGGTCGCCGTGAAACCGTTTCCGGTCGGTGCGACGATGCCGGAATTCTGCTGCTGCTCGCGGCTCTTCTCGAGTTCCAGCTTCATGATGGTGTGCAGGAAGTGAGTCCGAACTCGGATGGGGTTAAACTCGATCCTGCCGGCCGCGTTGCTGCAGCCCTCTTTTGTGCAGCCACACGGGAACGACATACGGTCAACCTGTGGACATCCAATAACACTTGAGCACAGGCCAGTTAAGGATGGGTTGAATTACACACAGCAGGAATGGTCTAAATAAAGCTCCTCGCTCTTCTGAAGGCCTGATGCACTGAGTAAAATTTAACCAGCTGATCGGTTCTATCAGGGCATACCTCCATTAAACTTTATCTCTGGACATCTTAATCATTTATGCTTGTTAGTCTGCTACGTTAAATTTCTTCGACAGGGTTTGTTTTACTACAGTACAGCGAAGGAGGGCTCTCTTGAGGGATGCAAACCAGCTCCTGATGTGGTTCTAGCAACAGTCTTATACAACGTGTCACAAACATGTTGGGGTCATAGTTCACCTCAAAAAAAAAAAAAAAAAAGGCTCAATAAAGACTTTTTATGACCATTAAAATCCGTTTTGGATTATATTCATGACAATTAAGCACATTTTAACACATAATTTTCATTAGCGTCATGCGATATTTATTTATTTATTACCATAAATTATATAATATAAATACAAATAAATTCATGGATTAAAGAAAAAAAAAAAACCATTAAAAAAAAAAAAAAAAAAAAAGCTAATATAAAAATAATATAATATAGAATATTTACATTGTAAAATATTTATACATCATGGTCATTTGTTGTACTGTATTTAATTCATACTGTTTAAAAATGTATTTTAAAATACTGTAAAAATACATTATTTTTAGAATTTGAATAATCACTGACAGCAAGTAAAATATTGGTACGGTAATAAAAATTTGGGGGCTAAATAATAATACAATAAAAAAAATTATAAAACATTACAATATTTTAAATAAAAACATTATCTGAATATTAATAGTAAATATAAAAATATTTACATTATAAAAATGACATTTTTTTAATGGTGATAAAAAATAATTTTAGCATGCTTTTACCTAAAAGTAATACACATACTTATTAAATTTATCATCATTATTGTTTTTTTTAAGGTGAAAAGTGACCCAGGTATATTTTTGTGAGACCAAACTGAATATTTATTTATTAAAATATGAATTATTATATAAATAATTAACTCCAGAATTCCTCTGCAATGATCCCATGTTTTGTATGTTATGTGTGTGTGTGCTGATCATACCTGACACTTGATGCCAGCGAGGCTGCATGTGCAGGTCTCCGGGTCACAGAAGAGTCTGCAGTCGCAGCCACAGTCTTCCCTGGACACCCTGATGGCCCGTAGCTCATGTTTCTCCTCCACATCGATCTTCTTGACGCCGGATGAGCGCAGCAGAGCGCGCCGCTTCTTAGTGGTCAGTGGCTGAAGGAAAAAGTACTCATCCACCTCTGTGTTATCAATATCCAGGTCATCATCAGAGATGTCGTCCAGCGTGAGAGCATTGGCCTCCTCGGACTCCACAGAGCCGTTCTTCGTCAACTGAGGACAATACAGAAGGTGGAATATTAAAGACATTTTTGCACAGCAATATATGCGTAAACAAAAGAACCGTTTGCTTACCCTTAGCCGAATAGAGTTGAGTTTCTCCTCTTTCAGGTGATCTCGGAGCATGTCTCTGTGGATTCTCTCCTGCTCCATGGCGAACTCTCCCAGTGTATACTGCCGCACGCAGCTGTGTCTACTGGACATGCCCAGTGTACTGCCACCCTGACTGGGCACGCTGGTGAATCCCTGCCTCCGGCTAAAGTAATACACGGTCACCTTCTCAAAGTGCACCCTCCTCGTCCTCATCCGCTTCTCCCGCTTCAGTATTGAGGACGCTAGAAAGACATTAAAGGTAAATAAAATTACAGTTTGGTTATTCAATTTGAAGGACACTGATATGCATCTTTCCGGTAACAGTGCAGTATTCGTGGACTGGGAAATAGGGCTAAGTGATGCATTAAATATTTACAGTATATTTGATTTTATTGACTATATAAAAGTACTGGTATTGTGAATTTCACAATGATTAATTTATATTAAATGTATGCATTTGGTAGATGCTTTTATCCAAAGTAACTTTTCATTCATGGTTTACATTATCAGTTCATGCATTCCCTGGGAACTGAACCCATGACCTTTAAGCTAGAATAATGCATATTCAGTATATAGCGGCTTTGAATTTAAACTAATTTATTCAAAATCATTCTGATTTAACAATTAATTTGCATTGCCTCTGCATGGCATTTTACTTGCTTTAAAATGTGTGTAAAAAAGATCAGTCAGAAACATTCCTGATTATTTTTAAAAGAAGTGTCTTATGTTGCCCAAGGCTTTACATATTTGGTAAAAATGCATTAAAAACAGTAATATTGTGAAATATTATTACAATTTAAAATAATTAGATTCTATGTGAATATTTTTTATTTTAAATGTAATTTATTCCTGTGATCAAAGCTGCATTTTCAGCATTATTACTCCAGTCTTCAGTGTCCGTCAGAAATCATTCTGATATGCTGATTTGCTGCTCAGGAAACATTTCTGATTATTATCAATGTTGAAAATAGTTGTGCTGCTTCATATTTTTGTGGAAATCTTGATACTTTTTTCAGGATTGTAAAAAACAGCATTTATTTGAAATGGAAATCTTTTGTTAGTGTTTACTTATTAAAATATATTCTTTGCAAGCTATGTCACGCAGCTGTATTAGTAAGCCATCCTCCTCAGTGCGCCTCAAGTGGCTCTTTCAGTTCTGTGCACGCCACCGGCTCCTATTGTTTGGCTATTTAAAGGGGGATGGTAAATATACCCTGTATAAATATCCCCAGTTTTGGCCTCCACAAGAGTGGAGTTTCCCTGATACTCTCTCCCACAGCTCCCTTCATGTCTGACACAAACAGGACAAATAAGAACCATCTGCTGCTGCCGGTCCCCCGCCCAGAACCACCAGCAGAATACATTACACACACACACATGAATGTGTGCACTGCGCTTAACCCAGTCTGACTCAGGAACTCCAGCAGAACTCAAACACAGCCATTCACTGCAAACAGAGCTTTCTAAGTACAGGGGCTCAGGGTTGAAGAAGAATGTATCTTGTTTAAAAGTCTTTTTTTCTTTGGACATGTACATGAAAAAGTGAATCTCAAAAGTGATATTTACATTTATAATGTTATAAAATATATTTCAAATAAATGTTTTTTATAACTTTATATTCATCCTATATAATATTATATAGAAAAAAGGTTTTCAGAAAAATATGAAGCAGCATATTTTCAACATTGATGATAATCAGAAATGTATCTCGAGCTGCAAATCAGCATATTAGAATGATTTCTGAAGGATCATGTGACACTATTCGAATAGAAAACAGCTATTTTGAATTTTACTATTATTTCACAATATATTCTTGTTTTTACTGTTTGTTTTTTTTTCTTTACTCAAATAAATGCAGCCTTAAAGGGATAGTTCATCAAAAAATGAAAATTTTATATTTATCTGTTCACCCCCAGGGCATCCAAGATGTAGGTGACTTTGTTCCTTCAGTAGAATACAAATGAAGATTTTTAACTCAAACTGTTGCAGTCTGTCAGGGTTTAATTTGGATTTGTCTGTGCATGTTTTTTTTTACTCTCAAAGATTTGGTGCCCATCGACTGGCATTATATGACTGACAGACTGCAACGGTTTGAGTTAAAAATCTTCGTTTGTGTTCTACTGAAGAAACAAAGTCACCTACACCTTGGATGCCCTGGGGATAAGCAGATAAACATCATTTTTGGGTGAACTATCTCTTTAATGAGCATAAGAGACTTCTTTCAAAATCATTTAAAAAAATCTTACCGATCTCAAACCTTTGAATGGGTTGCAATATCATGTGCATACCTAGGTATATGAATATGGCAATCATTATCATACCATGTGTAATGCCCTCAGATGCACCACAGGGTTCGAATCTAACAGTCACTGGCTATTCGTAATGCTTACTTTGATGAAAATAGTTCCAAGAATCCAGCTCAGCAGGTTGATCTGAATGTTAGTAATTTACGATTATGAGCTACATTTCACATCTTAATGTAGACGTAACCTCTCTCTGAAGCTGCTGAAAGAGCAGCGCTTTCTAAAGGAGGAAACAGACGTCCTCTGGGACTCGCTGCACCGTGGGTCATCCGCAGACATCTGGTGCACATAAACTCCTAATTATTTTTAATGACGGAATCAAAGTGAATGAGCATCACAAAAGAGAGGTGATGGAGAACTGAGAGCTGAAGAGCGTCAGGAATGAGGAAACTGCCCTCCTAAATCCACCTCTCGCTTTATTGGGCGTTAATTAATCTGTTTATTTTAGAAGTTGCTGACAAAAAAGCTTCCCAAATACTGCATCTTTCTAGAAATGATGACTGATGCTTTTCAGGTGAACTGCTCTTCAGCTTATCATGAAGTCAAATGCCGGCTCATGCGCACTTCAGCTTCTGAATGGTTAGCGGCATGAGGCCAGATGTTTTACGTTTATTGCGATGATGGATATTTTCTCAAGCCCCCTTCAGACAAGCGTGATGACGATCAATATCAAATCTCAGTGATGAATTTTCCTTTCAAAGGGCCATTTTCTATTTTCTGCTACCAATTTCGAGCTAGCGTTTTCCCTGGGGACATTCTCTGGGAAACAGTATTTCCCATCTTCTTTCTCATATACCCACAATTCAGTGTTTTAAAGGAATGACACAACAATTTTGTGCCAGTTGTCATTAGTTTTAAAGGAACAGTTTACCAAAAAGTAAAAATGTTTACTTTCATATTATGTTTGTTTCATATGTGGAATGGAGTGTTGGAATGTTTCCTTTTGTGTATAACAGAAAAAAATAAAACTTGGGACTATATGAGAGTAAGTAAATAATGACAAAATTACACATTTTTAGGTAAACTACTATTTAAACATCAGATTTTTCTGAGCCCAATGGCAGATATTTGTTCAAGTTTTAATTCTAAACTCACTTTTTTTGATCAATTAAACAAGACTTTTTATTTTATGTCATGTTGTGTCTTATTTTATGTAATTTTAGCGATTTACATTTATAGACCATATTTATGCATTGTGTTCCATTGAATTTTTCTTCAAAAGGTCTTAAAAAAGTCTTCCATTTACCTTCATCGATCCTGCTATTCTTTCATTTAAATACTTGATCTGTAATAATGCTGAATTGTCACAGCTTTTTGAGTATTTCACCTCTCAAAGCGTTTGATATGCGTCTCACCTGTCCGCTGCAGTGCGTGTGTTGATGATGAGGATGATGCTGATGCTGATGAAGAATGGCTGAAGTGCGAGGCTGACGGGTTGACGCTGTCGCTGCTGTCTCCGCTCTCAGTGCTGGATATCTCTTCCTCCTCAGACTCCCTCAATGAGGAGCAGGGTGAAGCCCCCTCCACCTCCTCAAACTTCCTCTTCAGAATTCCACTCATGGCTGCCGGCAGGCTGCACCAGACAAAATCCCATTCATTTTTTAACATTTCAATGACGTATTGTGTTATTCCAGTGATAAGTGCATTAGGATTATACATGTTTCAGTCAGTGTGATTTCAACTACATTTCCAGAAAATTGTATTTACTAATAATCCTGTAAAGAGATCCACCAATCAGAGTCACTGTTACTATGACATTACACATCCATATGTGACTTTACACTTTCATAAACCATGCAAATGATGTAATCATTAGGATATTAAGTAATGATCATGTTCCATGAAGATATTTTGTAAATTTCCTACCGTAATCAAAACTTAAGTTTTTGATTAGTAATATGCATTGCTAAGAACTTCACTTGGACGCTTCATTTTCTCAGTATTTAGATTTTTTTTGCACCCTCAGATATTCAAGTAGTTGTATCTAGACCAAATATTGTCCTATCCTAACAAACCATACATCAGTGCAAAGTTTATTTATTCAGCTTTCAGATAATGTATAAATCTCAATTTTAAAAAAAAATTGACCCTTGTGACTGGTATTGTGGTCCAGGGTCACACACACACACACACACACACATATATATTTATATCAAATATAAAATTCAAAAATAAGTCAAATTTCTGACTGTAATCCCTCATTTGCTATGCTACAGTAGGACGATTCCCACATGAAAGACTTTTTGGTGTTTTCAAACACTTTTTGCTTCAAATAAAACTCTATAATGTAATTGATATCAGAGCTGGTTTGAGATCCCTATGAAAAAAAATAAATAGGGAAAATATACTTCCAGAACCCAGGCCACTGAAGAAGTGGTCAGCCGTTGTTGTTCTATATCAAGCTTATGTTTGCTGCGATCCTCAAAGCACTCAATTAGTGATAAGCGTTAGAGCACACATCCTCCTCTCCTTTCCTGTCCTCCTCCTCGCTGCCATTGATCACCAGGCCTCACAGGACCCCAGATGGAAGCAGAGAGAGAGAAAAAAACAACAACTACTAATTGAATTCTACCTCAACCTTCCAGGAAGTCCATTTTGTCTGTGTTTGATTGAGTGTCTTCAGGAAAGAAAACAAACGGGAAATTTGAGATGAGTTTTCAGAGTTGCGCTCATAAAGCGGCTACCTCAGCTTCAGGAATTTATTAATCAAAGTACAAGGACACAGCATGACTGAAAATAACATGAAATCAGACTCAAAGGCTCAATGCCGCTCTGAAAGAAATGTTCGATAGACTGTTGAAAAAAAGAAGTGAAATCTTCAGAACAGAATAAAAAATAAATAAATCTCTTGTTTTTACAATGAAGTGGAGAAAATGAAAAGTGCTGTATAAAAATACTGCCCAATGCCAGTTTACCCCAATAGGATTTTGACTCCCAGGGTTGCCGGTTGGTGGAAAACACAGTGTATTGTAGCCATGGAAGCCAGCAAACGAACTAGGTCAGAAATCGCAGATTCTACCCGCAGATTCTCAAAAAGTCTTGGCATCCAACTAAAAAGCTCTATGGGCAGAGAAATATTAAAACACAGATAAATCTACTCATCAACTTCCAGTACAAGACTCATCGTTCGCCAAAGAATTGCAGATACGGTGCTATGATTGGTCAGTTCACCTGTCAATCAAACTCCCTGTGGAGGGTCAGAATTGTACTCATTCCATTTGCTTGTCCTCAATCTGGCAACCCGTTGTGAGCGTCGAGTCTGAGGATGAGGGACAGGAGAAACAACTCTCTCCAATATTTTGAATTTGGACTGCAGTACCCATTTAAACCTCTAGCTGCCAATCTTAAATACTGCACAGAAACAGCCGAGAATCTAGCATAGCAATGTACTGAAAATATTCAGAATACCTAGCAACCACTCAGAACATTATAGCAACCACATAGCAATTCCCCGTCAACCATCCACAGCATGGTGAGTTTTGCACAGGTAAGCACCACTTTCATTGTCTTTTTATAAAATGTGAAAATCTAGTTTTCTGCTCTTGCGTGTAATAAACCTGTTCCTGTTGTGTTAAACCTGTTGGATTGGACAGATTTCACACAGATTCCCTAAACCTGCAGCAGCAGCAGCACATCCTGTGACAGTATCTTTTCCCTCCCGTCTCCTGCTTATTTCTGTAGCTAGAAATGAGCCAGCGATGAGAAGAGTGAAAAAAGAGAGACACACACACACAACAGAGAAAGCAGTGCGCCAGAGTCTGGAGAGAGAGAGAGAGAGAGAGAGAGAGAGAGAGGAAGGCTGGCTGGCAGCCTCATTACTGAAGGAGGGAATGTGTTGTTTCACACTGCAAGCCTCACAGAGCAATCGGATAAGTACTGAAGCCCAGCAGATCTGCTGATCAACTGCGATTTTGGAGGTAGGGGAACAATAAAATCTGATGGTGATTACATGATGCCCCCTCCTCAAAAAAATAAATAAAATAAAAGTTAAAAAAATATATATATAATAAACATAACAGCTACATATTGTTAAAATTAGAAACACCGAAACTGACACAATGAAAATGAAAATAACATTTTATTATTTTATAACCAAATAATTCATTTTACATTACATTCATAAATCACATTTACTTGATAATCAACACTCAGATAAAAACAGAGATGCATATACACATTTAATTTGCATGTAAAGCCGTTTTATAT
This sequence comes from Onychostoma macrolepis, assembly GCF_012432095.1. Classification (NCBI taxonomy): domain Eukaryota; kingdom Metazoa; phylum Chordata; class Actinopteri; order Cypriniformes; family Cyprinidae; genus Onychostoma; species Onychostoma macrolepis. Next base: position 4,357,074 of record NC_081163.1, read on the forward strand.
CTACTTTTTAATGATATAATTACCCTACATTTCTAGTCTAGTTGGTTGCTGAAATATAAACATTTAAACGTTGACGATAATAAACATGCTTTCATGACACATTTATTCAAACATACATTAGAAATGAAAGACAACTGGTTAAAAATATAATGAATATGTAATATAGTGCACATATTTTACAAAATGCTGCTCTCTGGAGTTATATTTTCTACAGTTTATAGTTTATGGACATTGAAGAGCTTTCCTGAGGTAGTCAATATTGACCATTTAAAGACTTTTGGCCCTATCTGCCTTCCAGATTTACAAGCTGTGTTGTTGACTAGGGCTGGGTTTTGACACAAATTTCACGATTCGATTCGATTTTCATTCACAAGCTTGCGATTCGATTCGATTCAATATCGATTATTTTGGATATATATCAGGTACAGTACATGCCAAATTTTCAAGGAAAAAAAATCTCTCAACTAATGCTGTAAAATATACATGAGAGTCAGTTGGTACTACATTACTATAATATTGAAGGTTAAAATTGACTGATTTGTTAAAATTACACTTAATGAAGTTTTTAAAATAATAAAGTTATAATTACATATTAATATTTCCAATTTGTTTAAAAAAATTAAATAAACAATGGCGGCTGTCATAAAAACTTGGATTTATTCAAACATAAATATTGAAGAACAGTAAAATTTATAATGAATATGTTATATGGTGCATATATTTAGCAAAATGCACCTCTCTACAGTTTATTTTCTATCTGACTAATGAGTTTATGGTCACCGAATATGTTTTTTTCTGAGGTAAATGTGATGTTAAGTGACATTGTTTACAAGCCATTATATTGACGTCTTTGCATGGCTGAAACACTGATTGAGCGATTACTTGAGACAGGATACGGGTTGTAAAGTTGTACTCTTTCTTTTAACTTACCTTCAGATGTTCAGTCATGTTTATTTCATGCTGAAACTGGTATTAATGTGGAGGAGATGATCAGTTCACGTACGCCTCGCGCTGCTGCGTATGTTGAACTGAGGTGCTAAAGTGATCTCTCGCTCCACATTAAACAGCGCCAAAACAGCATTTATTGTTTGAATACTGCAATACAATGGACAGAATTTGAAATCTGAGACTTTGTTTCATATTAAACATACCAAAGCACAATGCTTATTGTGATTTATTGGGTGGGAAGTGCACGTCAACGTTCCGTCCATTAACTGAAAACTGGCTAGAATAATCGATTCTTGGGATTTAAGAATCGATATCGCTCCGTAAAAATGAAAATCGATTAATATCGAGATATCGATATTTTTAACTCAGCCCTATTATTGACGTCTTTCTGCGGTAGAAACACTGATTACACGAGGCATGAAACATTTCAGTAAGTTATTCATTTTCTCATTATCATACCTTTTGATGTTCATACATGTTTATTTCTTGTTTTAACTAGTAATATAGAGGAAGCGATGATCGGTTGGTTCACTTGACACTTGAATTTAGGCAAATACAGCAATCTGTCGCGACATTTTAAAGAGCGCCAAAACTACATTCATTGTTTGAATATCGTGATAAAATTTGAAAGTTCAGACTTTGTTTCATATCAAAATTCAAATCAAAATGCAAAGTTTAATGTGAATATTGGATGGTAAGGGCATTACACGTTGAGTGAAAATTATTTTTAAATATAGAGAAATTTTAAAAAAGGCTGTGTTTAATTGATCAAAAATACAGCAAAAACAGTAATATATATGTAACTATTCTATATTTCAGCAGCCATTACCCCAGCTAACAAAATATTTCTAAGAACGTTGTAACACTTTCTGAATGTTCAAAACATTCACCTTTTTAAATGTTTTAACCTAAAATGCTACATCTTAAATGTTTTTTTTTTTTTAATTGAACGTTTCATTAATTTGCAAATATTATGGGATTGTTACTTTTGAAAGTTCTCATTCTGAACGTTCTGAAACAAATATTAACATTCAAAAAACACAGATGAACATCCAAATAAAATGTTTCAGCAATAGAATGTTTCATGAACTATGTATAAATGGTTTTGTGTGTAACATTTTGAGAACATTATTTAAGACCAGATAACTGAACAAACATTCTATTAACATTACTGGAACTGGAACTTTTTAAAAAACCTTAAATGAAACATGCATATGAATACCTTTCATGTTCGTAACCTTGCCAGAATGTTCTGAGAACATTTCTAGTTAGCTCGGACTCCAGTCTCCAGTGTCACACGATCCTTCAGAAATCATTCTAATATGCTGATTTGCTGCTCAGGAAACATTTCTTATTATTATCAATGATAAAAACAGTTGTGCTGCTAAATGTTTTTGCGGAAACTGTAATACTTTTTACAGGATTATTTGATGAAAAACAAAACTAAACGAGAGATGTTGGATTGAATCATTTTTAGCTTTGGTTAACATGATATATGACATATGACTAAAATGCATTCATAAAATACATGGCATCAAAGGATTCTGCAGCAGAATGGAATCTCGCATGACACCGGAACATTGTATCTGCTCGTTCCGGCCCAGTTGAACCCCTGGGCAAGACCAGCCTCGCCCTGCAGGCTGTATGGGTCTCAGCTGAGACCTATTGTTTCTGTGTGTGTGTGTGTGTGTGTGTGTGTGTGTGTGTGTGTGTGTATGTGTGTGGTGAACACAGCAGCTGGAGAGCCTCCAAACCACAGCAGTGCTGCGGAATGTGTCTCCCTCTCCCTCCCATAAGGACAGAACAAGGCTCTGTTCTCCACAGACAAACTCAAAGCACCTACTCTCAACCTCTGGAGCAACTTAATCCACAGAAAACTGTACTACAGTATGCACTACAAGCTAAGGACACTAGGTTACCTTTAAGGCAGCATCCCAGTAGTTGTCTTGAATCTACTGATTCCAACAGGCAAATGTAAACTACCCACCAGGGTAGTTTACATTTACATTTATGCATTTTGGATCAGACACTTTTATCCAAACCAACTTATAGTGCATTCAAACAACGTACACATTTGATCAAACTCATGACCCTGGTGTTAAAAGAAAAAAAAAAAAGAAATAAAAAGAAAAAAGAAAAAGAAAAAAAAAAACATTATTTATAAATAAAATAAACATTTCATTAAATTAAGATAATTATTAAAATAAAATAATCATATACTATATATAGATCATAAACTATATATATATATATAACTTGATGTACTAAAGTAACTAAAACTGCAATAAAGTTTAACAAAACATAAACAAACACACTACAAAATTAGTAAAACTTTAAAATGTAAAATATAAAAAATAATGCATATTATTAACAAAAAACTATAACAGTATCTCAATGATGAATTCTTTTAAAGAAGAAAGACTGAAATAGTATTTTCTTGTAAAACCTACTCCAATAATCTTTGTTTTATTTACAACTTCAAAAAAGAATTATTTAAAGTGTGGATAAGGGTTTTAAAGTAACCATCTAGACTGATTTCTATTTGTATATCGGGTGCTGCTTTTGAATTAACTGAAGTTATTGATCGGTGCACAACTGTAGAGAGAAATGCAAGTTCGACTATTGCTCAAGAAAACCTTAAACCAACATATTGAACTTTGCTGCATAACATAGTGAGTACCGTTTGTGATTCCGACATGATACCTGAAATTACTGTGTAATTATGTTTTTAATTCAATTAGATTTAGCCATCTTGTCTGGTTGATGTTAAAACAGAAGAAAAAGAGTTTTTGAGATGAATAAGTATGCTAACTGTTATCTATTTTTCCATTACAGACTTTCCAAGCTTTCATGGACTGCATGAAGAAACATCGTTCCTGAAAGCAACAAAAATTCCCTTGATCTAAGCCCCAGATCTGTTTGAATCCCGCTGATCCCGCAGCAGTCCGGCGAGATGCGGGAGGTTCGCAATAATTGGAAATGGCTTCTCTAGTTTTGGAGACACAATGTAAGTCAATTTTCTCGTAATCATCATAATTAGTTCCCCTTGTTGAAAATCCATTCGCATTTTCCGTCCTCAGCGGATGCCGCGCTGCTCTGCGATACCCAAAGCGGTTGCCATGGAGATGCTAATACACTCGCACAAATAGTGAATTTCACATTTGAGAGTCATTTTGCTTTTTTTCATTTGTGGGGCATCTACCACACACACACACATCCAAGATTCAAAAATAAACGCTTATGAAATGGTGCATCTGTAATCAGAGGGAATTCACTGGTGAAATGACTGTGAAAAAGAACCATTTAGGAATACGTGTTTGCACTTACGCTGCAAAATTTCATGACATTATTATTGTATTTTCTCACAGCAGATGCGACTTGCAGCTTTAAAGCGGTCGATGTTGAAGATCTTGCGCTCGTGACCGAGACTACAGCCAGAGGAGCAACTTTTCCCATTTCTTGACACAATGAATCGGCATGACATCTCCGGCTAACTCGAGGTAACAAGAGCTGACTGCTGTACTAGTTATTTCTCCTCTACATCTCTAGCTCTCGCTTTTTCTCTCTCTCTCTCTCTCCCTTTGTCTTCTCTTAGCTGCTGTAGTTTTCCACAGCACACTTGCAGCATGTTACAAGTGAAAATCCTGCAGCAAAAGCCAGCAGAGACAAAAACCAGCCACTCCCCGGAGGAGCTCTGTACAATACGGACATACACATGTACAAATGCACATGGACTTCAGCCTTGTCAATGCAGCACTGACAACCTACAGCGATCAATACTTCTTGGCAGCTGATGCTGAGCTGTATGAGGAGACCTATAGTGGGCTGGGCAGGATGACCACAGTCTTATATCACGATATGACAAATGTTATATCACAGTAACTGCATATAAGAATATAGTTATTTTTTCTTCAAATTCAACAGAAAAGGATTATTTATGTATTAATGCAATCCTCTGGTAATACATTAATTAATTTATTTAAAAAAAGAAGGTTTATATATTAATACAGTAATGTGGTAATATTAAATTAAATTAAATAAAAAAGGTTTTTATATTAATACAATACAATATTTAATTAATATGTAAAATAAAAGTGTGTACATTAATACAATCATGTGACATTTTCTATTTTGGAATAATCCATATTTGTTATATTTAATTAATCTATATAAAAGGTTTAAATATTAATATAATCATGTGGAAATGCATATTTTGGGATAATCTATATTTAACAAATTATTAAAAAAAAAAAAGGTTTATATTTTAATACAATAATGTAGTAATATTTATTACATTTAAACTAAAATAAAGATTTTTATATTAATGCAGTCATGTATTGATACATATTTTTGCATAATTTATATTTAGTATATTTAATTAATCTGTAAAATAAAGATTTATATATTAATACAATCATGTGGTATTATCTATTTTGGAATAATCCATATTTATTATATTTAATTAATCTATATAAAAGGTTTCTTGTGGAAATGGATATTTTGGGATAATTTATATTTAATATATTTGTTTTATCTATAAAACAAAAAAGGTTTAAATCTTATTACAATCATGTGTTAATACCTGTTTTGGGATAATATATATTTAATCTGTAAAAAATGTATATTAAAACAACTATGTGATAATATATTTTAGGATAATCTATATTTAAGATATTTCATTATTTATTTTATTTTTTTTAAGTTTATTTAGTAAGACAGTCATGTGGTAATACCTATTCTAGGATAATCTATATTTAATTTAATCTATAAAAAACATTTATATATTAACAGTCATATGGAAATACATATTTTGGGATAATCTATATCTATATATTTCATTTTACAAATGAAAGGTGCTTCATTTCAACATTTCAATTGATAATTTTCCCTTTTTATTTGGAACTTGATGGAAGCTGACCAAAAGATTATTCAAAACAAATGACAAGTCAGACTCTCTCTCTCTCTCTCTCTCTCTCTCTCTCTCTCTATATATATATATATATATATATATATGAAGAGTTTATTTGCAAAAACAGATAACTTTCAAAATTTTCAAAAATCATGTTTTTTTTATTATCTTATCATGTTTTTATTGTGTTAGTTAGCTGTATTTTTGAGTTATTTTTTAACCAAATCAAAATAACCCAACTGCAGTTTGATTGAGATTAATTGGAAAGCACAATGAAAAAACAAGCTTTTTGAAAATTGTTAAAAACGTTTTTACGTCTGTTTTTGCAAATGAACTCTTCATATGTAGTTGAGATATTTCTAATATAATAAAACAGACAACGTAGTGATGTACACCTATGATGCACATTAATGAACTTTTTTTTGTACACTAATGCAGCAAGTTATAAAGTTGCTTGGCAACCGTATACAGTTAACTTACAGCCCCTTAGCAACAAGTTCCTCATCTTGACTGGTTTGGGACACAAATCTACCACATTACAATATGAAAATCTCTACAGATTAATAAATTCCTACTGACATCTCCTATAGAGCAGGTCAAAGCAGCAGCGAGCACTCACAGAAGTTGACCTCAGATTTCCCATCAGGCCGTGCCTGACACATCAGAACAGAAACACAGGTCACGAGTCATGCTTCACTTCAAAATGCACCAACCTGCGTCCGCCGCTGCTTTACTCTCCTCCCTCACGCCGCTCAGAGCCAGATGAGACGGTCTGAATGAAGGCCCTCCATTGCACTGGGACTCGAGAGGAGACCGGGGCGAGAGAGGTAAACCCGGTCTCCACTGCTGTTAGCATACGCTCCGGTCTAAAAGAGACCCAAGACTCGCTCTCATTCGCTCGAGCCACACAAAGACTCATTAGCTGCAGCCGGCGGAGGGCTGGAGATTGTGCACAGCGACGCCTGCCTGAGAGATCACATGGGTGGGAGAGAGAGAGAGAGAGAGAGAGAGAGAGAGCTGTGCCTGTGTTCCTGCTGTCTGCAGATATTTTTACCATCATGAGAGGGAGGGAGAGAGAGAGCGAGAGGGAAAACAGACAGCGGAGAGACAGTCGATAGCAGGCACAGCACCATAATCTGTAGAGGTGAATGAGGGCAACCAGAAATGAGCCAAAAACACTCATATAAATAGTCAAACACACACACTTGGGCTCAATGGGATTTGTGCTAATGAACTTGTGCTGCACTTGTGCTTCATAAATACTCCTTTCCAGGCGGGTGATGTGACTCACAGGTAGTCTCGCATTCAAGCACATTAAACATCAGAGCTGGATGCTGTAATTGAATATACAGTGTGATGGTAGAAATGCATCAGCTGGTATTTACTGTACTATACTGTATACGCTACATGTTTTTGAAGTCGCCTTTGCTCACCAAGGCTGCATTTATTTAATTAAAAATACAGTAAAAACAGCAATATTGTGAAATACCGTATTGACCCGAATATAAGACGATGTTTTTTTCTTGGAAATACATCTGAAAAAACGCTTTTGTCTTCTATTCAGGGTCTAGACTTTGACATGTCAATAATACACCCACAACAATAGGTGGCGCCAAAAACGCATAAAACAAGTGTGCCATGAAATATGTAATGTAATGTGTGTTGTAAAGATCGCGAATGAAAACAAATGAAAAAGAAAAGCTTACAGCAGCATGATCGTGACTGTCATGTTAGCCTGATGGGACCAAACTTCCTCTGTAAGTGATTTTAAAACATAAGGGCTACCTGTTATTTCAATGGTATATCAAAATTTTCCAATGTCATTGTGGTACATTTTACCAGTATTTACCATACTTTCAAAACAAAAATTAGAATTGGAAAAATATGCAATATGAAAATAATTTAAGAATAAATGTGTTTTACAGAGAGAGAAAAAAAAAAAAAAAAACAAGATTTGGTTTTCAAAAAGCCTTTTTCTAAAAGGTACATCTGGAAAAAGGGGGGTCGTCTTATAATCAGGGTCGTCTTATATTCGGGACAATACGGTATTATTAAAATTTTAAACAACTGATTTCTATTTGGATATATTGTAAAATGAAATTTATTCCTGTGATGCGCAGCTGAATTTTCAGCATCATTAGTCCAGTCTTCAGTGTCACATGATCCTTCAGAAATCATTCTAATATTCTGATTTGCTGCTCGAGGATTTTGTGATCCTTTCTAATCTCGTGCCTTTCAAAAACTGAATTTTAATGGCTTTTTTTCATTTAAACTTCAGTAACATAAACAGTGTTAGAATTGTTTGATTCATTTCTCTGAATTAGTTCAGTGAATTGATTCAAAACACTGATTCATTGATTCATCTGTGCCATAAAAGAATGTTCACTGGTATCTTTTGTGTGGTATTTTTCATATATTAAAATATTTAGTAAGAATACATGCATGTGCATTTATTGTTTATGACTATTTATTGTTATATTAGGGCATTTAAATGAAACTTATTATTATTCTTACTTGTGGTAACCTTGTTTTTTTCTCTCTTGAATTGTTGCTGCTATTTTACTTCTTGATTGAATCATTTTGAATCTATTTGTGAACAATAGATTTTTTTTGGTTGAAACAGTTCTTCCGAATGAATCATTTCCATGGATATACTTAAATATCTTGAATATCTCAAACAGGCTACAAAATATTGCGATATAATACACCTAGCTCTCCACATGATCAGTAAATAAAGCAGGAATTTGGGTTAAGAGTGCATCTAAATTAGTCTTGAAAGCTCCTGGGAGTAGAGCTGTGGAGCTATCATTAATGTTAGCATTACAGTTCTTGCTTTAGGAAATCCTTCCACTCGACGGCACAGAGAAACACAAACATAGAGTGTGGTCATCCAGCTATTAGAGGCTGAATAAATGCAGTGTCAAAACAGTTTGATTACTGCTTGCAGCGTTGTGTGACGGACGCTGCAGTGAAAGCGGAGCGGGACGACTTGTCCTCTGCTCAACGAGGCATTCGGACCTCCCGTAATTAAGCTAAATCTCACTTATTAGACTCTCTTGAGTAATAAGCAAAGTCCAGCAATTAAAAATGTGGCAAACAGTCAATATACCTCTCTGCAACAGAAAGCCTAATTCCTGCTTTAATTATTCATTTTAAGCCTATCTAATTCCTGCTAATAGTACTGTATTTCCACTTGCTTAAAACAAGGATGGACTTAATATGATGTGAGAAGCCTCTAAATCAACAAATCCTTCAAAGAAAGAATATTTAAGCACCAATCGCTCATTTTAAAGTGCTTAATCCCACCTATAACAGATTTCATAGTGTGTTCAAACTGTTTTAGTAGAAAGGCAGCTGGCTTCAGGAGGAAAGCGCTTGTATGTGTGTTTTGGATTTAATAAAGGTTTACATCGGAGCTCTGACTGCGTCTCTGGCCGCAGATGGATTTATCCTGGACCAGGTTTTCTTTTGGAAAACGTCTTGAGAGACAGCATAAGAGCTTCTATGTTACCATCTGATTTGTGGAAAACTAACCATTAAAAGCTTTTGTGACATTCAGAATTTTGCAGTATTACAGTAACACATTATTGCTTCCTGCTTATCCACTGAAAATGATCGAATACTTAATTTCCTTCCATTTAAAATGTTTATCCTGACTTGAATCTATGGCCTCGCGGGTCCGTGACCCATTAGAGAGCAGAACAGACAGTCATGAATGGCTCAGTGCTTGATTTCACCAGAAAAATCAAATTATTCCCTCTCGTTTCCTCTCCATCTTGGAATGCTGCCTATTGTATAACAGTCATATCTAATTTGCATTCCCTCTCTTTCTTATGGGATATCGTACCAGGAGCTCTATTACGTAAAGATGCAAAACATATGACTGGTGGTCGACACACACACACACACACACACACACACACACTGAGGCTCTGTTCCAAAACCTAGTGAGCTGCCTACGTGGGTAGCATTTTAAGTCCTCACAGCGGGAATGCTGTTCTGAAATGCATGATTATGTTTCCTTTTAAGATTAAGCATGTATTCTTAGTGCACAACTCAATCCCATAATGCATTTTGCTGTGCACAGTGAAAAAAAATCCAAGATGGTATACAAGGTGAAAGAAATTTTGATTATAAATACAGTCATGGCCAAAAATATCGGCACCCTTGGTAAATATGATCAAAGGCGGCTGTGAAAATTAATCTGCATTGTTAATCCTTTTGATCTTTTATTTTAAAAATTCACAAAAATCGAACCTTTCATTGGATACTAAGAATTTAAAATGGGGGGAAATATCATTATGAAATAAATGTTTTTCTCAAATACACGCTGGACACAATTATTGGCACCTCTAGAAATTATTATGAGTAAAATATCTCTGAAGTATATTCCCATTCATATTCACAATTTTGAGCACTCCAGGGTGATTATGAACATGAAATTATCCAGCCATGGCTTCCTGTTTCACAGAAATATAAATAGGAGGGAAAACAAAGCCCAAATTCCCTTAATCATCCATCACAATGAGAAAAACCAAAGAATATATTTCTGGTGTGCAGCAAAAGATAATTGAGCTTCACAAATTAGTGAAGAGAGCTAGAAAAGAGCTAGAGCAGTGAAAATTCCCATTTCCACCATCAGGGCAATAATTAAGAATTTCCAATCAACATAAAATGTTACGAAACTGCCTGGAAGAGGACGTGTGTCTATATCGTCCTAATGCACGGTGAGAAGGAGAGTTTGAGTGGCTAAAGACTCACCAAGGACCACAGCTGGAGAATTGCAGAAAATAGTTGAGTCTCGGAAAACCTTAAAAAAAATTTGTCAAACAGCACCTACATCAGCACATGTTGTTTGGGAGAGTTTCAAGAAAAATTCTCCTCGCTCATCCAAAAACAAACTCCAGCATATTCAATTATCAGACACGACTGGAATTTCAAATGGGACTGGCTTCTATGGTCAGATGAAACTAAAAAATGAGCTATTTAGCAGCAAACACTCAAGATGGGTTTGGAGAACACAGGGATAAAAAGTACCCCATGTGTACAATGAAATATACTGCTGTATTTTTGATGTTGTGGGCCTATATTTCTGCTGGAGCTCCTGGACATCTTGTTTAGACACATGGCATCATGGATTCTATCAAATACCAACAGATAAAAAATCATAAGTGACTGACTCTGTTAGAAATCTTATAATGGGCCATGTTTGGATCTTCCAACCGCATAATAATCCAAACACAAACCTCAAAAACAACACAAAAATGGGTCACTGAGCACAAAACCAAGCTTCTGCTGGCCATTCCAGTCCTCTGACCTGAACCCTGTAGAAAATGAGTGAACTGAAGAGAAGAAGCACCAACATGGAGCTGTGAATCTAAAGGGTCTGGAGTGATTCTGGATGAAGGAATGGTCTCTGATCTCTTGTCAGGTGTTCTCTAACCTCATCAGGCATTATAGGAGAACATTTAGAGCTGTTAAACTGGCAAATGGAGAATTCAAAAAGTATTGAATAAAAGGGTGCCGTTAATTGTGGCCAATATGTATTAAAGAAAAACATTTATTTCATAATGATATCCCCCCCCCCATTTTAAATTTGTATTAAATAAAAGATCAAAAGGATTAACAATGCAGATTAATTTTCACAGCATTCTTTGATCATATTTACCAAGGGTGCCGATATTTTTGGCCATGACTGAATATAGGTAGAGTTGATTCAATACTGAGAAGTGTAGATAAAAATGTTAATTTATTAATAAAAAATATATAATATTCATTATAAACATAATATATAGTATATAATATATGAATAATAGATTATATTTACACAAATAGGTTATAAAATTGATATAAAATTGGTGTATAATGTAAATTCATATTATAAATTTAGTAATATAATAAAATTTGTGATTTAAAAAAAATAATTTTACATAATTGTTTGTGTATTTTATACTTATAAGAATCTTTTTTTAGTTTATCAGCTATTGAAATCTGTTGAAAGTCTTATTATGCAATCTGTTTAAAGTCTTACAATTATGCTATTTTTCTTTTGTGAGCAAAACCCTTGTGTTTTTGTTTTTTTAATTTAATATTTTATCTTTTTATTTATACTTAACATTTCTTCTTGCTGCCTTCTAAAACAAGTAGAAACATAAGACCTGTTTTGTACTGTTTGAATAAAAATAAACTTAAAATAAATTAAAAAATCATAAATAAAAATGATAAAATATTATAAAATAATATAAAAATATTTAAAACAGTAAAAACAATAATAATAATAAAAAAAAAAAACAGCAACAATGTCTGATTTTGAATTTGCGTCATCAGGCATCAGAAACATTAATTATCATATCATAAAACAACAAAATCTTGTGCACTTTGCATAAGTATTGCATAAATAATTTAATAACGTGCATAAGTAATTTGTATGATGCTGCCTATGTAGAATGTCTCGAATCAGCCACTTATGAAGTCTCATGATGGTTAGGAGAAGGCAGCTGACTGTATAGGCAGCTCACAAGGTTTTGTAACAGACCGTGACTGTATTGCTCGAACACTTATATTCATGTCCTATTTAGTGATTTTGTGCATATGAGAAATATAGAGAATGTAAATATATTGCACTTTGTTTGCATAGACATTCTTTGACTATATTTAGGCCATATGCAAATGAGCAGTCTGGTTCCAAATCAAATCATTGGCTGTGACGGCGGCATGAAAAATGGAAGGCCGGAGCCAAAAAAGTCATTATTTCTGCTGCCTGAGGAATTTAAAAGCGCTTTGTAATAACTGGATGGCTTTTAGCACGCTATTTTCTGGTGGTAGTACTGCTGATAAACTTTCAAGGAAGAACAATAAGCCAAGTCTTGACTGACAGAACGAGGGAAAAAAAGCATACGTCATTCTCAAACAACTACTCATTCAGAGCCTAAAGCGATGACTCAGCCGCAGTGATTAAAGTTTACGAGCGCTTTACAGATAATGTCGTTTCTTGGCTCCGTTTGAACTCGAAGAACAAAACCAGAAGTGTGTCACTGAGAGGCCTGTGGATGGTGCTCAAAACAACTCGTATCTTCACACAGTGACCATCAAAAAGAAACACGTCTCTGCCTTGAGCATGTGGAGGATGTAACCTTTGAGTTTTCTCTTCAGTGCAGGGCTTTTGAGTCTCGACACCCTCATTCTGTAGTCTGGGCGTCCCTACTGAATGTTTTATAGGATGTTAGTAGTTCTGTGGTCTGTAATTAGTACCATACTAACCTCTGCCTGCCCTCAGGCTTGGGAAATCAGCACACTGAGTCATACAGTTCAGTCCAGTATGCCTTTTTCCCCCAGCCCTCCAGATAACGAACACTTACTAATTGCTGGAAGACGATCTTGTGTGAGTCACGCCCATAATCAAACCCAAAGGGTGTGTGAGTTCAACACAAGTTAATAGTATGTTATGTACATATGAAATTGGATTCTTCTTAAAAGTCAATAAGACATCAAAATTACTTAACTCTTGTTGGTTGTCTTTTTATGGGCAATTCATTTGTGTATGTTCACAAAGAATTAAAAAATTATTATTTTTTTAAATACAATAACATGTCCCGCCCCAGAAATGACATTACAAATCCCACTTTTTTTTTTACCCGACCTTTCTAAACATATTCAATAAAGAAACCACATTTTATAATCCAATGGATAAAATCATTTAGTTCTCAATGAATGTTCTGTTTCTCTAAAAAAAATGTCAAGTTACAGAAGAAAATGAGCATTTCGTGATGACTGTAAAGCATTGGTTCTCAACCAGGTGGCCACAAGATGATTTAAAATAAGACTAAATAAAAATTAAATTAGACCAAAGTAAAAATCAAGATATTTCTTATTTCTTTCATTGAAGAACCAGGGTCTATGCGCCTAATTTTTACTATAATTTCTAGAAAAGAACTGAAAGAAAGTCTGCAGAAAGCCATATAAATTAATAAAATCTAAAAACTCCATGCATTTTTACAATATATATTTTTGTAGTTATGCCGAGCTCAAAAAAACTATATAAGAAAAAAATATTTCAATATTTAATAGAAAAGGATCAATTGTCAAAACTTTAAAGATTTCATATCTTATAGATGTAAGTAACAATGTCATAGATTCTCATGTTTTGTGACCAAATGTCATTGACATCAAACATGATGTGACACATGTTTCTTAAAGACTTATTTTTGCCATTTTGCCTTTATTTAGATAGGATCGTGTTATGACAGGAATGGAATTGGGAATTGGGTCGTGAAAGGTCCACAAGCCGGGCTTCAAACTCAGGACACTTGTAGTGCAACAGCATTGTACTGTATGTCGGCGCGCTGCCCGCAAGGCTATCAGCACTGACAGTATTTCTAATGTTTAACTATTTTTATGATGTTTTTGGAGCTTAACAGACATGGACACTATGAATTGCATGGGAAAAAGCTGCATAAATGTTTTTCACCTTACGTGCTCCACTGAAAAAAACATCAGATGGGTTTGAAACGACATGAGGGTGAGTAAATAATGAAAGAAAATTATCTGAACTATTCCTTTAATGTTTACTCTAACGAACGGCATTTGCTCTTTTATGTTGCAGTAATTTGGTGTTTTGCTGCTAGACGTCGAGGGGTGTTTGGTCCACAGAAGCAGGGGTCAGATCAGTGCATGACAGGCAAGCGAGTCTCTCTCTTTCTCTGTCTCGTACTGCAGCCTGCCGAGAGGGAAAGCCAGGGCAACCGCAAAGTACAGTGAACACACAGTCTCGCTGGAGCCAGAGAGAGAGAGAGAGAGAGACAGAGACCAAGAGAGCATGCAAGAGCGCAGACAGGGAGGGAATTACAGAGGGGGAGGGAGGAAGAGCCGGGGAATGAACACAAAGGCTCTGTTCCTAAACACAGTCAGCAGCCTACAGAGGTAGGTGGCACTTTAAAGCATCATAGATACGCTTTAGACAGCATGATTAGGCAGCCTTCTAAGATGACTCATTTTTGATACACACTAAAACAGCATAAAATGCACTGCAAAAAAATCCTGTTAGGAGTATTTTTTGTTCTTTTGCAGTAAAAATGATTAGAATGTAATTTAGAAGAAAAACTTTAATACAAGTGTATTTTATGCATATTTGAAGTATTTTATTATATTTTTCTCGTTTTGAACTGTATGTGTAAAACAGTGACAAAACACATTTATATTAAAAAACATTTTTCATGTAAGTTGATTCTAAAATAAATTAATTGTATCATATAGAAATTATGTTAAATATACTTATACTGTATTATGTATTTTTAGGCTTATTAGAGCATCATGTTAGTTTAGTCAAATCGATTTAAATTTATTTGTGTGGTGCTTTTCACAATACACATGGTTTCAAAGCAGCTTAACAGAAAACCATGAGCTTAATGTTTATAATTTCTTAATATCTTCATGCCTTATAGTCACATTTAGCAGATTAGAGCTGGATGGTAATATAGATGACATTTTGTGAAGATACAAGCAATCAAGCAGTTGAGATTTGCTATAGTACATCACTCTACACCAGTATACTGCATTTATGCAGATAAAGTTGGACATATTTATATATATTAAACTTTATATAAAGAGCTGGGTGATAACATAATTATATTTTGTGACGAAATATAAAAAAATCAGGCAGTTGAGATTTGTTATATAGTAATATACTACTTGAAAACTATAAGTCGAGTTTCTTGTCTGCCTCACAGCTGCCTATGTAGGATGCTCCAAACTGGTCCACTACAGTTGTGATGCTCCCTTAGAAGGCAGCTTTGTAGGTAGTAGACAGAAAGGTTTTGGAACAGAAGAACTATCCGGCGAGCCTGAGTCAGCTCAATATGGACAGTCTCTTCTCTGAGTGTCAGTGTTTTTACTGGTGTACAACATAGTGCAAACATTTCGTCTTTCCAGATGGCCGTGCAGGGTTTTCTGAACAGTTATGTGTCAGTAAACAGGCTGTTTGAGAGACTGTGACCAATTGAGATCTACTAGAAAAGCCTGCTACACCAACTCCATCCAGAGGCAGAGTTATTTTAGTATTATTTATATACTATTGTAGTATTTATTAATATTTTGAATGTTATTTTTTAAATTTTTAAGTTTTCATTTTATTTGATTATTTTAGTAACATTGTTATGTGCTTTTGTAATTTCTCCTTGTTGTTTTTTTTATATTTCTATACTTTAAATTAGATTTATTTCAGTTTTTCAGTATTAGCTGTTTTTAAAACAGAATAGCTCCTATATCAAGCTACATTTTCAACACATAATGTCTCAGTATGGTATATTGTTTTATTTTTTGTCAAGTGACATTAATTTGCACATGCAGAATAACAAAGAGAGAAGCTCTCTCTCTCTCTCTTTCTATGTATATAATATATATATATATATATATATATATATATATATATATATATGTGTGTGTGTGTGTGTGTGTGTGTGTATACAGTAGTCAACATGAACATGGATCAAAAGTTCATCAAAGTTGTGTTAAGACGAGAACACATTTTGGTTTTAGGTTTTAGGTTTTAGGAGAACTTTGATGAAAGGTTTTGATCCACTTCAAATGTTGACTAGTATATAGGCCTATAATGATTTGTTATTTAACATAGTTAGATAAGTTATATAGTTTATATATCATAGTAGTATTTTTTTGTACCAATTCAAATGAATGATACATTGATTGAAAATATTGTTAACACTTTAGCATAGCATGCCTATTATTAACATATTGGCTAGTACTTATAAAGCACATATTTTGCATGACCATATTCTACATCCCTAATCGTACCCAATACCTAAACTTAACAACTACCTTACTAACTATTAATAAACTGCAAATTAGGAGTTTATTGAGGCAAAAGCCGTAGTTAATAGTTTAATAACGAGAATTGGACCTTTAAAAAAGTGTGAACAAAATATTTGGATAATTCCTGCAGTTTTCTAGTTAGGATTACAGTTTATGTAATATTGACATCCTCACTGTTTTTGAGCCTAAATACTGCTGATTTTGTTCGTAACTTAGTGTTTACCTTTTATTAAAAAGTGTATCTTGACTGTTAGTTTAACTATAAATTATGAGAAGAGCAAGTAGCTTCCCCAAAACACGGCGAAGGTTGTGTTTAACCTTATAAATCATGTGTCACGCCGAGCCATAAAGAGCAACCTTGAGAGCGCCAGGTCTCATCTGCAGGAACTGTAGCCTGGAATAATTATATATCTGAGGGTGATGTCATTCTGCCGATGTGTGCGGCCGTCCGGCTGTGTGTCTGAGTAAACATCAACGCAGCCTTGATATATTCCATACTCCACATCAGTGTTAGGAAGAGTCACAGGCCTCTGAATAACAGCATGAAAATGCCAAAAGAAGAAGAATATGTTTGTAAAAGGTCATGGGCAGCATTCATAAAGCAGACCTACCTGAGGCGTGCAAATTATACAGTGATGTTTACCGCGGTATCCCCTGAGGGAGCCTTGTTGTCCATGCAAAGAGATCCATTTAAAGTAAAGAGGGCTAATGAAATTTTCATTACAGTTCTTTCAATGTGTTTAGAGACTGTAATTTGCTATAAACACTGTATAAACATAAATAAGAATTAGATGCTTTGTATAAAATGCAAATCGCTGGGCCAGACTAAACATGGAAGCCTGATCATGAAACCAAGAATATATGGTCATATTTCATCTTAAAAAACAAATTAATACTGTACATGTGTAGTCTTTCATTTGGATTATATAATAGTCTATTATATAGAAATCTCTTGTGCTCAACAAGGTTGCATTTATTTGATCAAAAATACAGTAAAATCAGTAATATTGCGGAATATTATTGCAAAATGAAAATAATGGTTTTCTATTTTTAATAGAATTGTTTTTCTATTAGTTATAAAATAGTTTTCTATTTCTATTTTTAATACATTTTAAAATATAACTATAACTATTTTTCAGGATTCTTTGATGTATAGAAAGTTCAAAATAACATAATTTACTTTATAAATGTATTTAGTTTATTTATTGCATTATATTATAAATAAAAAGTATTAATTCCTTTTTTTAAGAATAAAAAAGGCTGCTTTTAAGACCATTAAGAATTTTTTTCTTGCATTGCAATATTTGGACAATTCAGCACAGTTTACCATAAAATGAATCATGAATTTCTCACACAAACAAACAAGCAAATACAGTTATGTATTCAATCTATTTATAATTTTAAACAAACTGCATTTATAATTTAATAAATAAAGTGATCTAGTATTTGTTGTACTACCTTTAATTTATGATGATTTATATCTCACTGCAAATATTCTTTCAATATTTCAATAGGCTGCTTTGTATTAATGCATAACAATTTATAATAAACTATTTTTCCTTTAGGCATGTTTTTGTGAGATTCACTCATAGTTGCAAGTTATTTATTTATTTAATGCCATTAGCTAATTCAACGATTAGCCATTGCATGAGTCATATGCTATGACTGGCATTTATTGACATTTGTTTAAACGTGACACTCTCTCTTGTAGTAAGGTGAAGGGTTGTATCGACATACATCAATTCCATTAGAAAAAAGATTCATTGTAAGATGCTTTTGAGGCAAAAGCAATTCAGTATCATTGCACGTGGACTGAACAAACCTAACATATGCTGTTACGCCATGCTAAATTTGCTACATAGTTAAAATGATGCACACAACACAACTGATATTCAATATAATGGGACATAAACTACGCTTTTGTGATAATTACAGTCTATTTTCCTATTTTACTGCACTGAATATTGCTCTATTATGTCTTTAGATCCATTTGCACTGAAGAGTCAGTGATTCAGAGACCTACAAAAGGTGCAATTCCAATAAACGTACACAGATAGCTAATAAATCTTTACTGTTGTGGTGTTAAGATCATTTCGGTTGAGCAGCTCTCATTAAAAGATGGTTTACTAAATAAACTGTAAAAACACTGAGTCTCTGTCAGTGCAGGACTTTTTGGAGAACAACACGCAAGAAAGCAGAACACAATTAGAAACAAAGGAGCCCATTTAAATAGTCGCTCTACTACATTGGGTGCTTTATGGAAATGAGGCTTCATTCCCGCTTTGTACATTTGTTAACTTGCTGTTGCCTGAGGCTGTAGACATCAGCACACACACACACACTCTCTCTCAAACACACACACACACACACACTCTCTCTCAAACACACACACACACACACACACACACATGAAAGAAGGAAGACATATCTGGCTGCTATTCAGTACCCCGCACACGGAGCCGACTGCTGCAGCTCGCATTGATCTTCTCCAGAACAACAGTGGAAAAAACACACTGTTCTTCCATCAGTCGCTGTGTGCAAACTGAAGCTGTGAACTCAAATGACTGGCATATGGAATCTGATCCAGGATCTGTATTGTTGAATGCACCGCTTTCTATGTAAAACTCGACCAAATTTCACTGCTATAAGCCATGTGTTCTAATTTTACAGGAATGGTTCACCCAAAAATGAAAGTTTGCTGAAAAATGTTTGTTTCTTCATCAGAACAGATTCTTAAAAATGTAGCATTACATCACTTGCTCACCACTGGATCCTCTGCAGTGAATGGGTGCCGTCAGAATGAGAGTCCAAACAGCTGATAAAAACATCACAATAATCCACAAGTAATCCACACCACACCAGTCCAGCAATTAACATCTTATGAAGCAA
This sequence comes from Onychostoma macrolepis, assembly GCF_012432095.1. Classification (NCBI taxonomy): domain Eukaryota; kingdom Metazoa; phylum Chordata; class Actinopteri; order Cypriniformes; family Cyprinidae; genus Onychostoma; species Onychostoma macrolepis. Next base: position 4,376,644 of record NC_081163.1, read on the forward strand.
AAAGCTGCATGTTTGTAAGAAACAAATCAATCAATAAGACATTTTAACATAAAACCATCACTTCTGGCCAAATACGAATCCATAATAAGAGCTGATAAAATGTAAAAACTGTAACTTGAATGCAGTGTAAGTCGCTTTGGATAAAAGTGTCTGCTAAATGCATAAATGTAAATGTAATGTAAATGCTTCCTCCAGTGAAAAAGTCCTTCCCCTGTTGTCGTCTCGCATCAAAATCCACAACATATTTGTTTAGAACTCTTTTTTAGACTGTTTTCACTGGTAAAAGGTACTTGATCTGCGCATATTTCTCTCCTGATTCAGACAAGATGACTTTTTGATTGGACCAGAACCTGCAATATGTTCTCATCAATATTTTTATTCTGTTTACCTGGAAGAAAAAGAGTGCATATTTTAAATGTGTATTTTTCCAAGATAATAATTGTGTTTTGTCACTTTTAGGAAAGCTCAAGCTAAAAGACATGGACTGCATGCCACAAATTTCATGACATTAAGAGATCAGCAGAATAACTGGATATTAGGTTGTGAGGTAAGGTAAGTTTTGGTCACACTTTATATTAGGTGGCCTTAACTACTATGTACTTGCATCTAAAAATAAGTACAATGTACTTATTGTGGTCATATTGTATTGCAAAACACTTTTGCTGGTATTGAGGTGGGATACAGGTAAGGTTAGGTATAGGTTTGATGGTATGGGTAGGTTTAAGGGTGGATTAAGCAGTGTAATTATAAATGTAATTACAGATCTAACTACACAAAAATATAGGTACAATGTAAAAACATGTATGTACACAATAAGTGCATTGTACCAAATGATTAATTTAAATGTAAGTACACAGTAGTTAAGGCCACCTAATATAAAGTGGGCCCTACGTTTTTTTTTTTTTTTTTAGAAATCTTATGATTTAAATATATTAAGTGATCCATTTCAGACATTCAGATCAGGTTAAACATTCCAGAATTATGCTGAAATAAGTGTGCATTGATTCTTTTCTTGTGCCTCAATAGTTCTGTTGCATAACTAATGCATTTGCATACAGTAATGAGATCTGCAAATGTGCATTCATTATCGTAAAGCAATTAGTCAGACTGACTTTAAATGTCTACCCTGTTATGGACAAATAAATTGGTGCATAAATCCTGCAGTAATCAAAATTTAAATGAAATTAAAAAATGTATTTAAAGTTAAATTGTTCAGTTATATAAGATAACTAAAAGCTATGGTCATTATGTACACATTTATCTTAATAATCATGAGATTTTTAAGAGATTTCTTTTAAAAGAAATGCTAATATAAGGATACATTTCCTAAAACTATAGAATTTTTCTTACATTAAAAAAAATATATGAAAATATATCATTTATAAATATTATATAATTTAATAATGAATATTTAATATTTATTATGTAAGCTTTTTTTTTTTTAATCCCTTACCCATATTAACACTATTTCCTATTAAGATGATGCTGGTAAGTAAAATGCATGAAGCACCTCCATCCTTGAAGATCTGAAAGATGATGGGAGTCCAGTACTTACAAAAGGTTGAGATCCAGCGGTCTAGACAGGCCAAATTCAATAAGCGCATTTTCCACACGCTGAAAATGGCAGAAGAGCGAAAGGAAGGAACTGATTGGAAATGTACACAAACTCAGGGCAGGTCTGATTTCCACACTCAGGCTGTAATTCGATCTTACAGAAATGCAGAGAAGGAGTTTGAACTTTGCAGCTCGGCTGATCTGCTCTGCTCTGCTCGAGAGCTCATTCCAATCACGCACGTCTGTGGCATAATCAGGTACTTTCACCCTCGTGTCAATCACAATGCACACCTGAATTATTCATAAAACTATATTTTATTTATGTCTGTATTTCCCCCATGCCACCGAAAAGTTGGAGGAAGCTGAGCTCTCTGACAGACAGCGATGCACAGCACCTCGCAAAGCAAGCGAGGCTTTCATCTTTAATACAAGCGCTGGGAGGCTGAGGGTATCGGGGGTCTACGCACACACACACACAGGCATATTTTCATATGTAAAGTGCTTCAGTGTGATGTCTGGGAGGATCTTTGAAGCAGCTCTTGTTTATGTTTCTGGTACAAAAGAAACCGTCTCATTCATAACACACAAAGACATAAACAATTTGTTGCGTCTCACTTCAAAAGAAAATCCCAAGCAAAATTAGAAAGGTGTAGGGCTATTCAAACGTTTTAATGCCAGTAACACCTAAATATTTCTTCTTTAAAAATCTTGAAATCATTTTTTTAAAATTAATGTGTATGATAATGCAATTTTCACAATAAAATATAATTTAATAGTAGTTTTACAGAAAATATTACCTTAGAAGTTTTTATTTCTAACATATTTTCAAAGTTTGTTTAGTTTGATTGTAGAATGTGGTTTTAATTATTATTAATTAAACTATTAAGTTGAAGTACTAAAATTAAAACTGAAATTAAATTGAAATAGAAATATTTATATTTCAACAACAAACAAGTAGAAACATAATTATTTTAGTAAAAAGTTATTATAATACATTTTTAATGAATATTTGAATGATAAAAACTGCCTTTTGTGCATTTTAAATATTTAATAAATTCAAGCTAAATAAATCTTATGATGAAAATTAAAATGGCAAAAGCACATAAAATTACTAATATTTAAACTACAATAAAAATAAAAATATACAAATAAAAGCTCATTCAAAATTGTAATAAATACTATAACAGTATATAAATAATACTAAAATAACAACACCTCAAATCTAAAGGCAAATCTTTTTAAGCATTTATTTATTTTTTGCCCAATATTTTATTAACTGACATACACGCCCTATCATTTAAAAGGTTATTCATTCTTAAATATCTGGTTTGGTGCTATCTAGTGAGTCTTTAAAAATAGCATGCAACAATGAAGTAAAAAACTACATTATTCAAATGTAAAGTAACTTAATATTTTAATGCGATGCTTTAATTAAATATTAAATGTTTTATTATTGCTTAGTGCAATATTAGCCTGGTGAAGCAGGTTGTTCACTTTCAGAGTCAAGTGAAGAGTGATTTAAATGTCATTGTGTCAAAAAGAACAATACATTCAGCTCTGCATATCGGTGACACTTGAGCATAATAATATATAAATAATCAGTAACACAAAAAAAAAAAACTGACAATCTCTACAGAAAATAAATGGGATTTTATTCTGATACGCTGATGTTGCATTCTACAACAAATAGTGTTCTCGTTTTCCCCAAGAAAAGAAAAATTCCAAAAAAGTGTTTCTATGACTTTCCAAAACATAAAAAACATAGAGAAAGATTGATTATGTTGGTCAAAAAAGCATCATCACAGTCTGTGAAAAGTGTCCATACTTGATAAGTAAGAACTTGGTAAGATAATAACTCCCTTATCACGAGTGTATCACATATGTTATACCACACAGCACACAATTACTATTCAGCATCTGTCATGTAAGAGCTCTAACAGAGGCCTCCATCGCTGATTGGCAGCTACCTCACAGACCGAGTGTGTGCAGTCTAAAATTAGATGGGTGTCTGTGTGGGCTGAGACAGTGAGTGTGTGTCACCCAAAGATGACTAAACCGTCATTCATGCCAGAGAAACGCAATCCAACTGAACAACCCGAGCAGTCACAGTTTCCAGACAGCTGATAATCAACGAGCCCGCTTCATTGTTTACCACAAAAAAAGCGCTCAGAGGAAGATTTACTCATGAGGGTGCTGCTCAATATTAATTAGAAGTGTAACGGCAGCAGTTTCTTATCTGGGATGTTAGGCAGATGCGCGGTTGCTGTGGCGTCCTCCGTGTGAATAGAGATGTGGCATTTAGAGTGATGAGTGTCTAATGACGTTCCCTTTCTAGTGCCGGCAGAGTTTGTTGCCTGCAACCCGATTCTGTCAAACATCACAACCATTTCAAGGCATTACCTCACCGGATGATCCCGCGAGAGACGCGCACCAGGTTTCATTGCGTTCCAGAAGTTTAATTGTGGATTTTGTTTTGAAGTCTAGCTCTTCTTTATTTATTTATTTATATACTTACTGACTTGTGGGAACCTAAAACTTCCTGGCAATGTTTGTGTTAAATTTGAATTGAAGTAGGGATGCAGTATTACATTTTTAACTGGAAATTTAAAAATGAATTGAAATTCAAAGAAATTAATTCCTGCTTTAATTAAAACTCAAATTAGAAAGGCAAAGTTTAAATATCGGCATGTTTGAACTAAGTTTCAAAAAAGTTTAATGTTATAAGATATATAGAATGATAAATAGATAGAGACGGATGGATGGATAGATGATAGATATTACACATACTGTACGTAGATAGAATGATATATAGAACAATAGAATGATAGATAGATAGATAGATAGATAGATAGATAGATAGATAGATAGATAGATAGATAGATAGATGGATAAATCAATCGATAGATAGATACATAGAGATGGATGGATGGATAGACGATAGATAGATGGATATCACAGGTAGACCATTTCTGTCATCTAGGAATTTTGAAAAACTTATTTATGCTTTTATTTTTGTAAGACTGGACTACTACAATTCCTTGTATGCGGGTGTGAGCCAATCGCTGTTAACTCGCTTACAATTAGTGCAGAAAGCTGCAGCTAGATTGATGGGTGTTCGTAAACACCAGCATATAACACCTATTTTAGCTACTTTACACTGGCTTCCAATTCATTACAGGGTCGATTTTAAATGACTTATCTTAAGGTTTTACACAATTTGGCAGACTCTTATTTAACTGGTCTTTTACATGTACACAAACCCCAAAGGAATCTAAGGTCAACTAACCAGATGATTTTAGACGTCCCTAGGACAAGATTAAAATTGAGTGGTGACCCCAAAGCGTTGGAATGGTTTGCCTTTATATCTTAGACTTTCACCTTCATTGGGCTCTTTTAAAAGAAATTTGAGACTATATTTATTAGAGTTAGCTTTTGGCTCAACTGATTGATCTAACAAAGTGGCTCTGGTTTTCTCCTGTGATGTTTGTTTAATTGCTTATTTATTTATCAGTCTTTTTCCTTTCTGAGATGTTGGTCTTATTTTTATTAGCTGTTGTTAGTTTGTTATTTTACCCTTAGTTGATTGTACAGCACATTGGTCAACCTTGCATTGTTTTTATTGTGCTCTATAAATAAAATAAAACAAACCGATAGATAGATGGATGGATGGATGGATGGATGGATGGATGGATGGATGGATGGATGGATGGATGGATGGATAGATAGATAGATAGATAGATTTAAGTGAAATGTGAAAGCGATCTGTATTAGCTGCGGTAGTGAACTGCTGCTGGTGACGTATAGTGAACATCTATGCAGGGTCTGAGTCACCCTGGTGATGCATGATGCATGTCACATGATCTGTTTTTTTTGCTGCACATCTAGAGATTTTGTGTTTGCATCGTAGTCTCTGCACACTTGAGTCAAACTACCACTACTGCTGCAAGTGCAGACAGTGAATATCCTCCTAAAGAAGCAGCTATTCTCCCCGGATAGGAGAATGACGTGAGAATGATGTATCCTCACTCAACCCTAGTGCTTCATGTGCACAGACGCACAGCAGCAGTCTGGATCTGTCCTAAACATCAACAGTAAATCACAAACTGTGATGCGGTGAGGACAGTAATATTCTCTTTGCTAACAACTGATGTCTAATTATGATTTATAACAAATTATCTGCCAGTTTTAACGTCACTGGCGCATCGGTCCAGCTGCAGCAGACAGTGCCAATTAGCATGTTAGTCATTCATATCTGATGGACTGATAGCTTGGTTGTCACTAGCGCAGACATTACCATACGGCAACTGTCTTGCCGTACAGTTTTTTTCCAGTCATATTAAAATTGGTTTCCATAGCGATTGGTGCAGACAAAAAGCAGTATTATGCACAGATTTGATATATTACGAACCCATGTATCAGTCAGAGTGATTAAACATGACATATTTATCAGCACTGGGTGATAATCAAAATTTTCAGAACATAATTAATTGAAGGTTAGTCTTGTGCAACGTTTTGTCGTGATTAGTTAACCATCAACTATCTATTTATTTATCTATCTATCTATCTATCTATCTATCTATCTATCTACTGTTCATGCTTATATATGTAAAATGACACACAATGAGAAAAAGGTATACACAGGCTATTTAATTCAACTGAATCGTGAAAATGTAAATGGACAGTCATGGTCCATATATATCATGGCAAATATATCTATATTTGTGCTACAAGCCTTTTAAGGGACAAAAATGGAAAGCAGGACTGATACTCTATATCCATCTACTGTGTCATTTCATGTTTTGGGAAAACATGTCAATGCATTGATATAAAAATATGATGCCTTTGAAAATAACATTAATGATTACGTCACATCATAAACTTCAAAGCATTCTTGCTTCATCTGGATAAATTTTCCTCTTTTCCCCCTCTCTCTCTCACTCTTTGCATGTATATTGCTACAAAAACAGACATACTGAAGTAATTCCACACTCTGATAATTAGAGCTGCACAATTAAAATTGATTATTAAACCACAAAAGGCTGCGGTTTAATTAAGTGGTGTACTGCGTGCTTCACAGTGAATGGACAGCGCTCTGTTTTCTGTCAACAAAACGTACTCCAAACATCAGCAGAAACTGATCTATACATCTGTGTGCACTTCACTTATGTGCATTCAAAACACAAATCGCCTCGGATTCATTTTTTTTTCTATTTGCGTAATTCTAAATGCAAACAGAAGTGACAGAAATGAAATCTTTGCAGACTTTGCATTCTACATTAGAATTAGCATCAATATACTGACACCATGATGGCTGTTAAATTAACATTTACAGATGATATAATAACAACAAACATATTTCACTGCTGTGCGCATAGCAATTAGGGCAGGTACTATAAACCCTGACCAGACTGCTTCTGAATGAGAAGTAGGATAATTAAAAAGCAGCGCAAGTTTTATTAATGCATCTCTTTTATGCTTGAAAACAAAAGCTCTCTGTGTTGTGACATCCGCTATGATGGTCTTCCAGACGCAGAGATAAACTGTCACACCTTTAATGATGATGGCCCTCGATGCTGCTCTATTGAATTTCAATAATGTTACTTAAAGAGCCGTAATTAACTCTAGACGGTTCAAGAGGTGATGAGACTCCATAACTTCCTGTTTATAAAACAGTTCTGGTACCGCAGGATCACACTGAAATACAAATAATTTGAGGTTTAGAGGTGTTCTGGGTGGTTGCCAGGGTGTTGCTATGTGTTTGTTGGTTGTTGTGTTGTTGCTAGATGGTTTCTAAGGTGTTCCCCATCATTGCACCAGGTCAATTATTCTTTTACCATACTGTTTTTCCATTTCTCTTCAATATTTGCTTTGTTAATCTGATTATTCTCTTTTTCATCTGTAAGTCCTTCTTGTTATGTTCTGCTGTTCTTTATTCATTTCAATTTTATTTGATTTGCATATTTTTTCTTATTTTTATTTATTTATTTATTTTGCTTTAATGTCTGTAAAGTGACCTTGAGTGTTTCAACTGAGCAGTATTGCTTTGATGTCATTAAGATCATATTTATTCATATTTTGAATCAGTTTTTTTTTTTTCAGTTTTCATTTTAAATCCTGTATGTAGGATTTTGACTCTACTAAAGCATAAAAATACCATAACATGTTTGCAGATATTTAAGAAACATGCCAAGTTAACATACTTGTTTATCTGAAAAACAATTCTACAGTCAGTTATTCTCCTTTGAAAATGTGCATTCCGGCCCGGAATGTCTGTGTTTGTTATGGTTTGTGAAACCCGCCCACTGCCAGTTTACCCAATTGTATTTCGGCACCCCGGGTTGCCAGTTGGCAGAAAACACAGCATATTTAATTTCATTCATCGGCATGTGCGCTCGTTCCTGTTGGTGTCGTTAATCTGGCAACCTGCCTGTGCGTCAAGTCTGAGGAGGAGGGGCTGGGTGAAAAAAACCGTCTCCAAAATTTTGAATTTGGACTGCAATACTGCAACCACTGGGTGTCAATCCTACATACAGCACCTTTAATTGTAGTAAAAATGTTAGTAATTTTGTTGTTTTTTTTGTAATTTTTAGTAGTTTTTGGGGTTGTTTCATATGTCTATATAGTTTTTATTTTTTTTAGTACATCAAGTTAAACTAAATTAAAATGTTGCCATGGCAACAAGCTGAAATAAGAAATATTTTATATTTTAAAAGGTTTTAATTTTAGTTTCCATTTTCATTAACTATAATATCTCTGAAGTAGAGCTACATAAATACTACTACTAATACCGTTATATAAGATATATAAAATATAGATGAAGATCTATAAGTATATATATACTTATTATTATTATTTTGCTTGGCTGATTTGCTACATAGACAACAATTCACAAATAGTTTTCTGTTGCATGTTGCTACGCTACACTCTTTAAAATAAAGGTGCTTCACAATGCCATAGAAGAACCTTTTTGTCTAAATGGTTCCATAAAAAACCTTTAACATCTGAAGAACCTTTCTGTTTCACAAAAGGTTCTTTGAGGTGAAAGAAGGTTCTTCCGATTATAAAAAGGCAAGGAAGAGATGGTTCTTTAAAGAACCTTTGACTGAATGGTTCTTTGTGGAACCAGAAATGGATCTTCTATGGCATCGCTTGAAGAAAAAGCACATACAAAATGAATTTTTATAAACCTTTTTAAAATAAATTGAATAATTTTATAACAGTACTTTGCACGTACAGTACAGTACTGTATTTAGAATGGTCATTTTTCTCGCTTCAGCAAACTTTTTTTTTTGTTTTTCACTGAGCTTGTCATAATGCATTAAGGAATAGCCTTCTCTAACAGAGACACGAGTGATTCTGCCTTAGAATTTTGTCAAAAGGTCATTTAGAAGGCAATATAATTGTCTCCTATTAAAAAGCAATAGCACACCTCTCCTCAACAATCCACAAAAGGCATCTTTAATGTCCGTACCTTAAACGATGCAAGGAAGTTGAATGTTTACAGTTAGGAGTTTGTTTAAATCCATAAGCAGTAGTAATGCTTGATGGAGGTGTTTGAGAGCTGACAGTGAAATGCACGCGGCCTCGCGCTACTCAATCAATAACCCTCATGCCACATCACGTGGAAGTCAAACATGCTGCGTGAAAGCATCAAATCATTTTCTGCATGGGAAATGGAAGAGCAGCAGGTCATGGCAACATATTATCCATCATTTCATTTGTGTGCGTGTTTGTGTTTGCTCTGTATGCCATGTAATTGCGTGATGCTCGCTCAGAAAAAAGCAGTGTGCTCTCCGTTAGACTCATAATAGGCAAGACACGGACTGAACATTCCATACAGGCGTCATGGCAACCGGTCATGGCTAAATCTTGGCATATGAGAGAGTCGGACTGATGAGACGCATCAAACACTGCTCTGCTCTAATTGATCTATAAGAGTCGTTCTGTCACCAACAAAAAGCTCCTACTGACTGAATGAGCATCTCAGTTCAACTGACGGCACTATTAAATAAATAGAGACGGGCTGATTCTAGTTTATAATGACAGACTGCTCTATTTGACTATTTAAATGCACGCTCTGTGTATAAAGGAATGGCTTACGCATGCCAGTGACAGTGAAATGAACTATTCTCAATGGCCAACCACTTCACCTCTGATAATTCAGCATGAATGAGAAGCTGCATGTTACAGTGATAATACACGAGCACAAAAATGCCACTGTCAGTGCAGTGCATGCACATACTGTTGTGTTGAGGTTAATAGTTAAATATATGCACCAATAAAACTAAAAACACGCTAAAAACAAGTTTATAAATTTAGGTTCATTGCTCTGCCATGACAGTAGTTGACCTGAGAAAATTGGCCATAGGTGCAGATGTTTTACAATAACACATACATAACAATAAATAATCAAGCTTATGTATCTAGAAGGATTTTAGTTTTCATACTTATGTTTCAGACCTAAAAATAGTTCTTAACAGTCATATAATTACTGCAATGTGATTAGAGTAATTTCAATTTTTAATCCCTGGCGAACTCAAATATTTGTGTCATTGCCACATTTTTAGAATGCATATGTTATATATATATATATATATAAATATTTTTAATACATGTGAATATAAAAATTATATCATATATTTAATTATAAAATTACAATTTAAAATTATAAAATTATCGACATAATTTTTTTGTATGTTGATATAGTTCATATTTTAAATTAATATAATTAAAAAAATTTAATGTATCGGACAAAAAATGGGATATTAATATATGATTATACAATGAAAATAATAAAAATATATATATATGATTATACAATGCTACATATATGTAAGCATCTATCTATCTATAAGAATTTATTTATTTATTTTTATTGATTGATTGATTGATTGATTGATTGAGTGGCACATCAAAATATGATGCTAAAATCAGCTATTTGCTGGGTCAGTACAAATTTGAACTACTGGCCCAATAGGCCCAGTCCTGCACTTTATATTGGATGTTTAGAAAGTTAGCGGTGCAGTGTAATATACCATGCATCTGAAAGAATTTCCATATCAGAGACAGAAATGTAAGCATGGACCCGTGCCTATAAAAACACAGCCCAGAACCAAGGGCACACAAACCACCCCGTATGTTTCACTTCACTACCACAATATTGCTGCAGCCAGCAGCCTGGAAACGGCTTTGTTTCTCCTCATTGCGTTTGCTCTGTATATCAGAAACAGATTAGGCTGTTCTTTCTCCCGCTCTCTGTTTTTCTTCTCTTTTCAGTCCTTTTCTTGAAGGCATGCATGCATGTTATAGCACAAAGCGCGCTCATCGATCAAACCGACACTTCTGTCTGTCCACCGGCCGCTGGTTTTCCTCTTCCACCGGGGCACGATGCTTCCCTGACCTTTTACAAGCTGTCGTACAAGTCCAAATGAAGAGATTGCCAGGTCACATTTACATGCACATGCACATTTCAGCCATTCCTATACAAAAGGGAAGCAAATTGATTTGGCTGCATGCGTGTAAGTGCATGTGTGAAGACGTCATGCGGAGAGAGACAGAACGCTGGGCTGTTATCAGGGAAAACGGCGCGCCACCTCTCCTGTGAATCTTTAATGGACGGGATTCTGTGCTCTGGCAGCATTGCCATCTGTGCACGGGTTAGAGCCATGCATGGAAGATTTAGTTATTCAAATGACCCAGCTTAATCAGCCTCTCCTAGAAGATTGGAAATCCATTCTGTAAATGTTGCCGTGTCCTTTGAGTGTGTCATATAGAGTAATTAAATCATGTTCCCACGGGGAAGATTTGAAAGGATAAACAGATGCAGTCAGGAGTGGTGTGAACACCGAAGCTCTTGGATCATGATCTGAAAACATCTGAAAGGTGTGTAGGCAAGAATGCTCGGCTTTGCTGCGTTTGAATGTGCAAGAGTCATGATTAAAGCAATAGTTCACTCAAGACATGGAAACTGTCAACATTTACACAGCCTCGTGTCAATGAAAGCCATATCAATTTCTTTCTTCCTGGAAACACCAAAATGTAAGTCATTATTCACTGAGATCTTCCTGAGTATTGTCATTAGTGACACTGTTCGGTTTCTCAATCAGTATTTGTCAAAAACCAGTCTTGTTAGTATTTGTCAAAAATCAGTGCAAAGATCAGTATGTATGTATATATATATGTATATATATATATATATATATATATATATATATATATATATATATATAGTGCTGTGTATTAACTGATTACATGTAATCTGGATTATGTAATCATATTCCAAAAAGTAAATTATATTGCTCTACATCTCAAAATACTTGTAATCAAACTACAGTTATTTTTTATTGATTATAAATTATTCACATAGCAATATATTTTTCATAATTTATTACTTATCCCTAATTCTTTTTCATGTTTTTCATTTTTATTTCTAAAACAGCCTCCCGCTTACATACATACTTACACTTAAGCCTAGTCCTAGACTAAAATGTAAGTCTGAGCTGTTTCAACTGAAAGAAACCTGCAATGACTGATCTTAAAATATATCAGTGCCTTTGGTTTGTCTCAAGATGCACACCAGTAATCTTTTTTCCTAAGCACATTTATAAAAATTACTTAAATGTCCTAATTGAACTATGGCCTAATCCTGGCTTAGTCTAAACCCTGTCTGTGAAACCGGGTCTAAAAGTAATCAAAAAGTAATCTGATTATATTACCTAAAATGCGTAATGTAATGGATTACATTACTACAATGGTTGTTATGTAATTTGGAATCAGTAACAGACTACAATTTACAACAATCAATCAATCAATCAATCAATCAGTCAGTCTGTCATTGCATATAAAAGAGAAGCATGGACTTTCTATCAAATATCTCATGTAATTTAGGATCAGCAAGACTGTATGTGAGTAATGACAACATTTCTATTTTGGGAGGAACTATTTCTTGAAATATGTGTGCATGATATTATTTGAATATATATTCCTGAAGGTGAAAGTGTGTAAGACTGTATATACAGTAAGACTGTGTGGGCAGATTTTGCAGTTTTCAGAAAATGTTCCCAGAAGGAAAAACAAACCCTGATGAAATGTCCTCATCCCCACTCAGAAGAATAAAAAAATGCCAAAGATATTATATAAGGTGAGTCTATGGGAATTATAAGTAAAAATCTATAGACTCACTGCTGCAGTGCTAATGAGTCCTGACTGTTTGCCAAGCCATTACCATGCTGTTGCTAAGGTGTTCTGAGTGGTTGCTAGCACGTTGCTATAAGGTTGTTAGGGTATTATGTGGTCGTTAGGATGTTCTGGGTGGTTGCCAGGGCATTGCCATGCAGTTGATAGCACGTTGCAATGTGGTTGCTAGGCTCTTCTGTGTGGTTGCTAGGGCATTGTCATCCAGTTGCTAATGTGTTCTGAGTGGTTGTTAACAACAAATTGGTATGCAGTTGTTAACGGGTTCTGAGTGGTTGTTAAAGGGGTCATCGGATGCCCATTTTCCACAAGTTGATATGATTCTTTAGGGTCTTAATGAAAAGTCTGTAACATAGTTTGGTTAAAATTTCTCAATGGTAGTGTAAAAAACACCTTCTGTCAAAATCAGCTCTGTTTTCAGCACGCTGTTCTAGTCCATGTCTCTTTAAATGCTAGTGAGCTCTGCTGACTCCGCCCCTCTCTTCCGTGGAGTGACGAGCAGACCATAGATATGTGTAGATTCTCTATTCGACCGCTCCAGATAGGTTGACGTGCCAGCCATCTCGCATTCACCATAATAATCAATGAATATTCAAAGAAATACAAGCGTATAACTTGCTGTTATAGACGCACACAGACAATGCGCTCAAAGATTCGCAGACCGTTCCAAAAATGGCAGATGGCTTACGTATCGTGGCCCATAGAAACAGTCGATAATGAGGCATCTAGGTATATATATCTATGGAGCATACTAAACTTCAGCCACGAAACTGGCTAACTAGCACATTATTAGGAAAGGCGATTTGCAAAGATTCATAAAAACCCTTATACTCACTTCTTCTGTAGATAAAGCTGGATCACGAATGATTCGGGCGAACATAGATGCATTTATGTAGATCGGGGATCGACACATTCACTTCAAAGCGAAAGTAACGTTAATCCTCTGCGTCTTCAGCAGCTCAGATGTCAGGAGTAAATGACGACTGCTATATTCATTATTACATCCAACAACTAAACACTTCAATTGCTTAATTGGAGACATCTTGTCTTCCCCTGCCCTGGAGTCGAAACAATGACGGACAGCTCTCAGCTCACTCAGGGCGGGTCTAAGGTAAGATGGCTTGTCAATCAACTATCGTGGGAGGGGCCTGTGCAGAACTACGTCATTCTGACAGGAATCTCAGAACAGCCTGATTTGAGAAAGGGGATTTTAAAATAGGGATTAAAAAAAAAACACTGGGTGGATTTTTATCATTATAGGATGGATGTATACACACACTTCCAACACACATTTATGTTCAAACAACTTGTAAAGTGAATTTTGCATCCGATGACCCCTTTAAGGTATTTTGGGTGGTTGCTATGGCATTTCCAGAACCCAGGCTCATTTAGAATACGTGCCTCTAAATACATTTCTGCAGCACCGTTATTACGTACCTTACTGCACGTTTCGAGGCAGTTTCAAAGTGAAACGTCCCAGTGAGTGGCGCTAAAACACAGGTTCAATAATTGACCCTGGCACGTTTTTGTTACGTTGATATAGGCACGTATTGCTGTGTTGAGTTTTACTGCCTCTAGTGTTCATTTCAACTGGAAACTGCAGCGATTCGTGTGTATAGGTACATTTTTTGTGTTTCGCAGAAATGTAGGTAGAGGCACGTATTTCCAATGAGCCTATGTTGCATTGCCATGCAGTTGCTAATGTGTTCTGAGTGGTTGTTAGGGTGTTTTGGGCGGTTGCTAGGGCATTGCCATGCAGTTGTTAGTATGTTGCTATGTGGTTGTTAGGGTGTTCTGGGTTGTTGCCAATGTATTACCATGCAGTTGTTAGCACATTGCTATGCAGTTGCTAGGATGTTCTCGGTGGTTGCTAAGGTATTGCCATGCAGTTGTTAATAAGTTTCTATGTGGTTAGCAACATATTGGTTTGCGGATGCTAGGGTGTTCTGGGTGGTTGCTAGGGCATTGCCATATGCAGTTACTTAGGTGTTCTGAGTGGTTATTAACAACATGTTGGTTAAGCGGTTGCTAAGGTGTTCTGGGTGGTTGCCAGGGCATTGCCATGCAGTTGTTAGTATGTTGCTATGCGCTTGTTAACTTGTTGATATGCGGTTGTTAGGGTCTTCTGGGTTGTTGCCAAGGCATTGCCATGCAGTTGTTAGCGCATTGTTATACAGTTGTGAACAAGGGCGTAAATTTCAGTGGGGGGGACAATAAACATAAAATTTCTCAAGAGCAATTTTTGAAGGGGACACAAATAATACAGCCAAAATTGTACTTGTAAGGATACATATGTGTACACAGCATGTGTACATAGCATGGAGACCGTATTTAAATATGAGTTCGGTTCATAGGTTCACCACACGGTCATGTTATAATTATTAAACTATTTTGTGTCCTCCACATAGTATTTTAGGTTTTGTCTGGAACTGAGGACGTCTCTTATTTAGATGTTCAACCACAGCAAGCCCACTGATCTGCCACTTCATATCAGCTCACACTCAGGCTTATTGCCATGTTAGTTGTAGTGGGTGACTTACTATCCAACAAGCTACGGTATTAAACAAGCTAAGCTAGTTAACCTTATAATCGCTCATAAAAAACACATCAGATATCATCATTTTTTTGTCATGACTAATTTATTAATGATCCAGCA
The DNA here is from genome assembly GCF_012432095.1 of Onychostoma macrolepis. Taxonomy (NCBI): domain Eukaryota; kingdom Metazoa; phylum Chordata; class Actinopteri; order Cypriniformes; family Cyprinidae; genus Onychostoma; species Onychostoma macrolepis. Next base: position 4,392,047 of record NC_081163.1, read on the forward strand.
TCATCTGTATTAAAGAGAAAGTATCACTTCAGCCAATGTTTAAAGTGAATAAAATAGCCTTGACAGCCAACTTACACATAACTACTTTTGTATAGTAGTGCTAGTCATAATTTTAACACCAGGCATGCATCAAAAGGATATTTTTTGCTTCCTGTTTCAAAAACTAATGCAAAGCAACAGACTGTGATGTATAGAGGAATGAAAATATGGAATGAATTGCCATCGGACATTACAAGTAAAATGAGGTTAAAAAAATCGTTAAAGAAATATTTAATGGCACAGTACTAAGTAAATTGTTGATTTTGATGTTATGAATGAATTTTGTGTTGGTATGCAGTTGTTAGGGTGTTCTGGGTGGTTGCTAGGGCATTGCCATGCAGCTGTTAGCACGTTGCTATGCAGTTGTTAGGGTGTTCTGGGTGGTTGCTAGAGCATTGTCAAGCAGTTGTTAGCATGTTGCTATGCAGTTGTTACGGAGTTCTGGGTGGTTGCTAGGGCATTGCCATGCAGTTGTTAGCACATTGCTATGCAGTTGTTGGGGTGTTCTGAGTGGTTGCTAGGACATTCCCATGCAGTTGTTAGCACGTTGCTATGCAGTCATTAGGGTGTTCTGGGTGGTTGCTAGGGTATTGCCACACAGTTGTGGTTTTCTGAGTGGTTGCCATGCACATGCGTTTTTCTGAGCAGTTGTTAGCGCATTACTATGTGGTTGCTAGGGTGTTATGTGTGGTTGCTAGGTCAGATTTTTGCATAGTTCTGTATTATCATCCATTAAGGAACAATAATAAATCTGATAACTCCAAAACGTGCAATACTTCAAATTTAAACAATAGTTATAATGACGCTTGCTTTAGCAAACACCCTAATTAGTGTATTTTAAGCATATGTGATAACAGAGGCCTCTGCAATGACCTACACACACAATTATGTGTGTGTAGTCTTGGTATTCCTTAGGTTATGGGGACCAAACGTCCCCACATGGATAGTATAGCAGTAGTTTTTAAACCTTGCGTGGACATTTTTTTCCCCATGAGGAAACAGGCATATAAATACATGTTGTACACTATAAAATGATTATGCATATAATATGTTCTCATAAAACATGGAAACCCAACATGTGTGTGTGTGTGTGTGTGTGTGTTTGCTCAAGCTGTGCAGCACTGCCATTCTCAGCTGGTCTCTTCCTGATGTCAAAAGAAGCTGGAAGATTTGCAACAAAGGAAGTTCATAACAAGCTGCAACGGCACATTTAGACCCAAACAGTCTCTCTCTCGCTCTCTCTCCCCCCCTCTCTCTCTAATATTGAATACAGCTTGGCCTCTACGGACCAATCTTTTCCCAATCACACCTTCTCCATCTCACACTGCTACAGTCTTTAATTAGTTAAACTGTCAAACAGTTACGCCATGTGTGTCCCTGCAGACTACAAGCCAGCTACAAACTCACTCTAGTGAGCAACGGATGAACAATCAGTCTAACAGACGTGATTTTATTCTGCAGATTCAACATATGACAGAAGAATGAATCAGAGCTGCCTTTAAAGCCATCACAAAATCAAACATTTCACAATCCCAATCAATTCACAAAAATCAAATCTCTGGTGATTTGCAAAAACGTCTGTTACCTAACTTGATGATGTTGAGGCATAAAATAATGTTTTCAGAATCATTCATACATGTGAAAACTGACTGAGAACTGAACAAATAGTTGTAATCTGGCTCAAAGAAAGACAAGGAATCATGTCGTTTTGGCAGTTTTTCTGCTGATAAAGATACAAGACTTATTCACCTTATAAATGTTTGTTGAAAACAAAAATGCTATGAAATGCATCATATTTTGAGAGAAAGTGAGAAAGGAATCAGCACCCAAATTTAGTAAGAAACAAGTATTGGATTTTAATCATCAAATATGTTGCAGGGGATAAAATAAAATAAAATAATCCCAACCTTTATTTTTCCTACAGTATCCTGTTTCACTTAAAAATGTGTCACATTACAGAGCTAAAATGGATTGCAAACTGTGACTTCATGTTGACTTGAGGGCATTTCTCCAGAAAGACAAATGACTGATGACCCTCATCAATTATTAATCTGAGCAGAGGCATTATAACCATCAAATCAGCTGAATTCAATGAATGCATGATCAATCTCAAGCTAAAGAGACCTCAGAACAACTGGTTGTTTTCATAAAAATCAAGCAACGTTGTTATTGTATTGATATCCAATTTGCATGAGCAATGCAGGAGCTTTTGTGTTACTGGGTTTGATTCCCAGTGAAACCTGTAAACCACTTGGATAAAAGCTTCTGCAAAATGCATACATGTGCATCAGTAATATTACTGATGCAAGGCTGTCACAGCAGTTGTGCTCTATTTTTAACCAAGCAAATAATGTACAGTAATCACAAACCACTTTGAGAGTCAAGAACACCCCCCCCCCCCCAAAAAAATCAGTTCTCTTACCTTGAATGCAGAATGGGACAGGATCTAATATTCTGCAGAAAAATTAAAAAAAAATGAAGGTATATTAAAAACGCTATTGTCCATTAAAACCATTAATAATGTTACGGTTGTATAGGGAAAAAGAGTTAAGCATGACTGCAGCCCGTATTTAATCTAACATTTTTTTAAAGCCAGCATTCTGCTTGCTTATTATTTTTTTTCTCCCTTCAGTAATGGGTAAGAGCAGCCATTACAGCACTGGCAGTAGAGTGGGCCGACGTGGACCCTTTATGAATGCTGCCTCATTACTGGAGGGAGTGTTCCCAGGGGAGGGGGGCAAAGCACAGCACTGCCTGACACAGCTGCACATTCTCAGGGAGAGATGCAATGGCAGCCTGCCTCCTCTCTGGAGCTCCGGTTCACTGACTTTCAGTGGCAGCAGAGCAGGGTTGTGAGAGGGTCACACACATCATTGCATCATTGCCATACAGATTCTCCCTCAAGCATGCACCCATATATATATATATATATATATATATATATATATATATGTGTGTGTGTGTGTGTGTGTGTGTGTGTGTGATAAAATAAATATAAATAACTAATCAATATAAAATATTTAATTTAAATAACAGTCTTCACAGGTAATGTTACATATACAGACTGGCAGTCCTGAGGGTCTACATAGGGTATGAGGGTCTGAGGGTTTTATGCTTCTTTTTCTCTCCAAATGACAAAAAATAAGTCTTCCTGCTTGTTAGTTCACAACTTTACTTTTCGTTTGCTTACAAAATTTTTGATGTTATATAACAAAACTGCTTACTGATGAAAATGATTATGCCAACATTTATTTTTAAACAAATTAATAATTAATTTCAATTAAATATTGATTTTATTTTTCCTTTTTTTTTTTATTATTGCCGGTCACTTATACTAGGCACCAAATAAATAAATAAATAGGAAGTGAATACAGAATACAGAAATTGACAACATGTTCGTGACAGAAAAAGTGCATTCAAGTTATTTTGCACGAGTTGCATTTTTTAATGTACCTTTGAATATTTTTTGCACAAAATAGCTGACAGTAACTATATCTATCATTTAAAATTGTGAAACAGTCTGATAAATAATAATAACAATAATAAGTATTATTTTCACTGTTTCCAAGGCTACAATAATTAAAAATAATTTCTACAAATTAATTATAAAACACTTAGCTACACATTATCGAGAACAAAAAATAACATCGATCGATATCTAATTCCTGCAGCCCTTAGATCAAACTGTAACAGAGAAGAAGACACCTTTAAAAGCTCTTTATGAACGTATGGGAACAGACCGTTCACGTCGCTCCGTTATCGCGTCCATTCAAAACTGACAATAGAGAATAAACGGGCGACTTACCATTCATGCTGATAAATCACTGTCGGATGATCGCACGCTGCCGCCTCTTTCATCATATACTGTACGCGCCAGATAAAATCATACACACATCGCAGATTTTACGGTTAGCTTTACAGTGGAAGGATGTGTTCGTGCAGAACCGGCATCTGCCGCAGCTACACCTCTGACAGAAGAAACAATGGTGCAGGCGAGCCCACAAACTACCGATCCTACTACAGCCAAGGCTTAGCTCATGAATATTAATTAGATCGTGCTGACGCTCGCAAGCTACCCTCCAATGGAGAACGCCCGGCTTATGAATGTTAAGTAAGCAGTGTTGACGTTCTATCGTTATCGTCCAATGGTTCGGCTCTGCTCTTGAATATTAAGAGGAAGGTCTTCCCCGTAGTAGGATTCGTAAGGGGGCTGCAGTGGGGATTGAATGTGAGCCAGCGGCCACTAGAGAGCCACACAAGTGTCTTCAGAGGGGATTCAGGGTTTTCTCAGGCCGCTCTGTCTCCTGGGTTTCAGCCAATTTAATTGTTCCTCATAAAAACACGTGGGTGTGTGGCAGGCTGTTCAAATGGATATTGATGATAAATGCATTATGAAATTGACCCGCTTCGAAAGGTAAACTCATGCATTCAACAAGATATAAATAAATTTGTGAAAAAAAAAGTTTAACCTTTTTTTAAGAACAGAATTCTTATGATGATACTGTATAACATTCCCACTGAGCTTGATTTACCTAGTAAATAGGCTAAATAAAAATAATAAAGATGAATGATTTCTGAAAACCTAGACATAAAATAAATAAAAATGAAAATAATACAACATTAAAACGTAATAAAAACATAATGCATCGTTAAATGTGACTCAGGAAGAAGAAAGAGATTCATTATCAGTGAACTATAAGCGCCTATAGCTATGTGTCCATATAAAGTTTCTTTATATCAGTGTACATTTTGATTAACTTGACAAACTTTTGATCAAGATGTGACATTATTTCATTCTGACTGTGCGACTTTTGCGATCATTTTTACTGGTTGTTAAATACTGACATCTAGTGGCAGATTTTGGGAATTGCACAGACATGATTTTTACAAGTATATTTCCCCTTGTAATGTAATGTAACCAAATAATGTGCTTTTTATTTATTTATTTACTGGTGGTTCAAAGCCGGTTATCTTATGATCACTTGATGAGGTTTTTCAGTTTTTTAAAGTCTGATGGTTCAGAAAGGTAACGGCACTCCTCCACCACAACCACATGATTTGAGGTATCGTAACACTTGCAATAAGAGGTTTGTCAGATAAGTAACCCTATGTAGGAGGAAATTAATTCAGTGTTAACCATAATAAGTCAAATTTAAACCATAAACAGTTTAACGTTAACTGAAATAAAACTAAATGGTCATAGTCAAACTATATACTGTGTATTGCCACATTAACTGCCAAAGTAAATTTTCTATTTTTCATTTAGTTTAACTTGAGGTTTTAAAATAACTAAATAAACTAAAACAAAATATAATCACTAAAAGCTATATCTATATTTTTAAAAATAATAATAAAAATGACACAACACGACAAAATTACTAACACCTTAAAATTACAGTGAAAAAAGAAAATCTAAAAAAATGAAATCTAATTCAAAATATAAATAAAAACTAACCTATAAGAGTTATCTTAGTATTCTCTTTGCCTAAACTGAGATATTCAACAAAAATCATGAAATTTCTTGGTAAGTAATATATGATTCTTGTATTGATAGGCATTTATGTTTTATCTGATTCACCTTCCATTCAATTATTCAAGAATAACCGTTCATTCTGGAAACAGCTGATTTGGGGGTTAGGTGCCATGTGACTAATCCATAAACAGTATACCACAATTGACTCAAATTCCCAGCGTAGGATTTAGTGTGAAGAGCAGCTATCAAAAGATTTGGAAGATAAATGGCACGCAGTAATGAGTCATTTTAATCTGCTGTGCTCAGGAGCTTTTATGCTGATTATTGTGATTGATCGCAGCTATGAATGATACCATATCCACACTGCTGATCTCCTGCTGTTTTAAATGGATTGAATCTTGGTGTAAATAATTCTAATGTCACTGTATTATCCTGGTAACTCCTTAACCTCGAGCCCCTGGATCTAGTAAGTGATCAGTCACTTTGCATTTACAGCTTAAAATATGCCCTGAACGGAGTTCCCATGAGCAATGACGACACAAAACAGATCTGTGTAACACGAAATCTGAGGCAATAAACAGGAAGGATGAAGAGAGAACAGACAGAAAGTGCTGGGAATGTGAAAATGCATTAACAGCATTGATTTAGATTTCCTTAGGAACTGCAATCTCAGTTCAAATAAGATTATTCCATTCGCTGTATCGATTCTGCTGTAAGTGTTTCAAAAAGGCATAGACATCTTCAGGAGATTTACTGTCAATTTGGCATGAAATGTACTTATTTTCAAAGCATTTGTTTGCTGATTTGTACAAAAACAACAACAAAACTATACAGTGTATGTTCATATAAAAGTGAAATAATGAAGAGAAAGTCATGTTAGGTTCCAGAATCATCATAATTCGGCACATAAACCTTACAACTTCTGTAATTTGATGTTCATTAACAATATTACTGAAGATTCAATCTCAGTTAAGGCATCACATATTGAGTTGAATATTCCAGTACTTTGAAAATATAAAGCAGTTGGTGACTTCAACAGACTTATTTCAGCAAGAAATATTCAAAGACTACAATACGGACCCAGCTGGCTGTGGATTGCAATCGTATGGTGTAAATATTTTCCTGCTGCCAGACGTTTTGCTGTGAAACTATTCAGGTTTTCTAACCCATAGTTGTTTTGCATAATTGTTGAAGTCAACATGAATAACAATTAACCCTGATACCTCCTTACTACACATTCTCACTGTGCACAAACAGACTATAAATGTAGGCTAATAACTTCTATAATTCTATAAGCTTCTATAATATTTCCCATCCCCCACACTTCAATAACTTTCTGATAGTTAAATGAAAGCTCCAGTCTATATTTTTCCTGTTTTATCAATTTATATTGACTTTACTTGTGTAATTTTGTGCATTATTGTTGTATGAACCTTTCCAGTCCAGGGCGAATTTTACAGTATGCCACAAATGCACACTATTTTTACACCACCACCACTATAAAATATGTCCATTACGCCAAATTCAATGTCAAATAAATTGGTAAAGTGCACACTTCAGAATTTCAAAACTGATTTTTGTTATTGTGTTAAAATGGAATGGTTTTTGTAAATTAATAATTAATATAAAAATGTGCCCTTAATATTTTAACGTATTTTATTTTTTACTGACATTGTTGCAAATATGATTAAAAATAACAGTTTTTATTTTAAAGACTGAATTGATCAAATCATGTGACTAACATAGAGATGGCTCATCATGTGATTATGCATTAGTGTGGCGTTCGAATGTGCTGTATGGATGAAAGAGGCCTATAATATTTGCTTTAGAAACGTATTTTTTTCTCTCACGAATGGAAGAGGAGCTGTGCGAATCTGCCTGAAACAAGAAGCGTTTATTATTATTATTATTATTATGGCAGAGCGAGTTTTTTTCTCTCGTTTCATGATCGCTCGGAGAGGGTTTCTCTCGCGAGGGAGGAAGTGGAAAATCCGGAGTGGATTCTCAGCGGAGTGATTACAATCCGCTCCATTCATTTATTGTGATCCAGTCCGGCTTTCAGTCAGTGTTTTGGTTGTTGACAAGTTTATTTACTACTTTAGTTGGCAGAGAAGAAATATGGAAATTAACAGGTCATTTTTCGTCTGAAAGGCCAGTTACTCCGATATCAATTACTTATTTATTGAGCTGTTGTATTAAAAATGAATGTCTGTCTCGCAATCGTGATGATTACAGTACTTGCTGCCTGGTGTCTATGAGCGAATGTAGCAACATCTTGTTACTCATGTGATATTGTTGAATTGTAATTTTCCTGTCATGTTGACATTGCTGTAGGTGGCTCTATAGGTCACACCGCTTAGATACCTGTATAACATGATGTGACAGCCCTATTATATGTAAGGTCATGAGGTTTCTCAGTTTACTCTGGAGGTGATGCTCTTTTAAACCTTTTATTCGCTGCTGTTGACAGCTCTGAAGCATCAGCTGAACTTTAATGCACTGCCCTTCACGTCTAGTTCTTTATTCTTTAATTCAGGATTTAATTGAGGATTAATGCTTTAAAGTACAAAAAGAAAACATTTACTTCAGACATGCCTTTAAATGTTCAATTTGAGCCAAAGGGTTTGGAGTTTTAAAAGGCTACTGGACAAAAAATTATGCAAATGGTATCACAATATTTCAGGGTTTTGAAGACATTGACATTTACTTTGTAAATTCCCTTCTCTGCTTGATTATCAGAATGAATGAGTTTGTATGTCTTTGTTCTTCAGTGACATAGCATTTGTTAACAGAAACAGTGCTGCATAAGTTGCTATTACGCTAGGGTGGTTGTCAGGTTGTGATATATGATATGTCTTATTCTTGTTTATTTTAGTGGACTGGACTGTGAAAATTTTATTATTTTATTAGCATTTTATATATTTGCTCTCTAAAAAAGTCCCAGAATGCACTGTTGTTATAATTTGATAAATGCATCTGCTAAATTCATAAATATAAATGACTTCCTGTTCTCATAAAATTAGAAAGATTATTGAAATTTATGATTATAAGTAGTCGCTGTGTTATTGTTATTGGTGTGAATATCCCTGGTGTGTACAGTAGTAATAGAAATGCTTGTCTTAGAAATAACTAATAATAAATAATAAAATGCATTAATAATAATCAGAATAAACAATTATTGTGCTGAAATTCATTCGTTTAACTGTAGGCTGTCACAGTTGCCAAGCAATGTCACAATTTTGCTTAGTAATATAGAATGTCTACAGATGTGCATTTATTGCCTTTACTGCAACTTGTTGCTTATCCATTCCGAGAATTAAATGTTCTATAAATTTCATTAAACACTAGTGGACATTGTCCCCAATTAATTTATGCAAATCAGCCTCGTTAAAATAAAAATTCACATTTTATGTGAAGCCTCATAATTACAGTTCCAGCATGTAGCATGTTTACAGCCAGTTTTTAAGCAAACCTTTCATTTCACGTTTCATCTGTTGAACTGAAAAGAACAGTATAGCCACACTTGTGCAGATGGCCACGGTCGACTGCGCCGCTCTCCAATTACTTTTGTTTAAAATTGACATTCAGGCTGGCATACTTAATCTTCTTGGGACCTTGAGCGTGTGAAAAGTGTCTCTCCTTTGATTTCACTGTGGCTAAAAATAATACCTACAGTACGAAAGCGCACCTGTGTCAGCCAAGGTAATGCCTAGCAACAGTGTTGCCAGCGCTCACGTGTGTCCCTGACTAGCAATGACACTGGAGACTCGAGTTTGAACTCGTTTCTGACATGCATCTAACTGTTAGTATAGAATTTATGGGACACGTCAGTTGCTTAACTGTGATTGCTTTGTGGTGTAGCTTTATTTTAATGGGAGCTATAACAGGTTTTATGGTTTCACTAAGTGAAAGCTTTGTCAGTGAAGCTCTGAGGATGATTTGTTACGCCCCCTGCTGGTCTGTGAACTTGTCACTGGCTCTGCATTTGAGTCATCATTTGGAATGACGTACTACAATATTACTCTTACTATTTCTTTTGTGTATATAGTTAGTTTATTGTGCACTGTGTGCAATTTTTTTATACATCGAATGTTCTCAATGGACCGCATATTTCCCAGTGTACTTGAATTTATTTAATTTTTTTTAACTTAACATTTGATTCAGAATGCAAAATAACATCTCATGAAATTAAACATACATGTAAGTGAGGTCATGTGACAGAACTATTGTAGCATACTACTGTTTGAAATGTTGATCATTGTATATTTGTACTCTATGATTAATTCATTATTGTTAACGGAAACAAGCACAAAGATTAAAACTTGAAAATAATTTCAAAGTTTGCTAAAAATAACAGTAGGTTATAAATTGTAAATGATACAATAAGGAATGACTAAAAATGAGAAGAATTATTTCAAAATTAATTAATAAATTAAAAATTATTTTTTAATTAATTAATTAGTCTTATATTTACTACCAGTATTTTCTATCAAAAAGATCATTGTGAAGCAAAATCAAAAAACAAATAAACAAACAACAACAAAAAAAATAACAGTTCTGTTGCTTTTTTTATCAAATTTTTGTGTGTTGTCTGTTTAAATTCGGCATGAAATGGAAATTCATCTTTTTTCTAAATGCATCTTAATGATCTAATTGTGAATGATTCATTCATGCATATGTTGCTTTTTCTTTTTTTTTTCTTCTTGATTTTATGGTGAAAAATGAAGATCTGTCATTACTTCCCTTTCATTACAGCTTTAATTTTGCTAATACAGAAGTGTAATAATATTTGAATCATTGCATGTTTATACCGCAAAATGTTGTTAGTGGAAATGATAACAAGGACAAAAACTGCAAGTAAAAAATATTTTTAACAAAAATAAAAACTAAATTTGCAAAAGAATGAAACTAAAGTGAAAAGTGATGACTAACATGACTTAAAATTCAAAATTTAATTTTATTAATAATATTTTATTTATTTATTCATTTGATTTATTTAATTCAATTAACATAAAACAAATTACAGTTCACTTGTTGCACTTTTGATGTTATGTATTGTCTATTTAAAAAATGAACAGTAGGCAATATTTAGCTAGTGTATACTATAGTAGTATTGCATTCAGATCTCCAGTCTGAATGTTCCCCAGTTCATTCCCTTGACTGTTTGTGCTAAAGGCACAGCTGCATCTTGTGCATGCTAAATGAAAAGGGTGAGTTCTCTTCAACATAAGTGATGTTTATTAGCTCAGATGAGCTCTCCTGAGGTGGGCTGCTGTGGGATCAGACTATTCCCAAAATGATTATATTCTCACATTCTCCAAATACTTAAATTACTCTAATGTCATTGAAGGTAATGCTTTTTATTGTTGCCAGGTTTGAACTGGTCGCAATGAAAAATGGCTTCATGAAGGTATCGCATTCAGTTTTGTTAATTATGTCAGTGTGGTATGAATGACGCATCACATGGAAGAGATGCAACATGACTCGTATGTTTAATGTGGCTCCAGTGTATTTTATTTGCCATTTTTTTTGTAGGGCTGCACGATTTGGGGGAAAAATGTTATTGTGATTTTTCTGGTAAAAATTGCAATTGTGATTTAAAAAGTAGTTACAGGTTTGCTGTAGGGCTGCACAATTTGCCCAATATTTTGTGATTATATATTAATTAGTGCTGTCAAGCGATTAATCACATCCAAAAAAAAAGTGTTTGTTTACAAAATATATGTGTGTGTGTACTGTGTATATTTATTATTTATGCCATGGTCTGTCTGAATACTCGATTCTGATTGGCTGGCAGGTGTTGATTAAATTTGTTGAACTGCACAGGTAGTTCGAGGTCAGTTTAATCACGTTCTATATTAATGCGCTTCCTATAAACATTGGTAACCATAGTAACATACAGTTACAGTTGAATAGTAATACAGACGAAAACAACCCGTCATTTTTATCCTTCCGGTCAAATATTGCAGCACAAATACTGTTAACATCTTTAATATGTGAATGCTGGGAAATGACCATGGCATAAACGGGATAATCTACGGCTAGCTGTGCATTAAACGATTTGAATGCACTTCAAATGCATTCAAATCGTTAAATGCTTAGCTACCCGTTGATTATCCCTTACGTATATATAAAGACACACACATTTATATTCATATCAATTATATCATATATAAATATATTTAATATATAAACGTAACATATTTTTCTTAAATATATACATGCATGTTTGTGTAATTAAATACATTAAAAAATATACATAGTACACCCACATATTATAATAATAATAATAATAATAATATGTTTAATTTATATAGTGCCTTTCCCAAGCTCAAGGACGCTGTACAAAAGCAGAAACACAACAGACAGTCGATTCACATAATCGTAACAGTCCTTTCACAATCAATTAATCAGTTAAGTGGACAGTAGATAGTTGCCCAGTCACATGTAGACATGATTGCAGTTGCATATCATGGTACAATTATGTACAGAAAATAGAGATACAGACATAGTATAAGTAACAATAGAAAGAAAAAAAAAAGGTAATGTCAATAAGTAGCAAACAAAGAATAGAAAATACAACAAAAAATAAACAAAACGAAAATACTCAGAGAGAATTACAGCTGGTAGTATAGGATGAGAAGAGTGTCTAAAGAACATGATATGACTGATAGTATTGGGTAAACAAGTAGGTTTTGAGTTGTGATTTAAATACAGAGAGAGATGTTATTGACCTTAGTGCCATATGTAAACAAAAACTTTTATTTCGGATGCGATTAATCGCGATTAATCGTTGACAGCACTTATATTTATGACTATAAAAATAAATAACAATAATAATAATAATAATAATAATTACTATTATTAATATAATTACAAAAAGATTAAATAAATAAAAACAAAATTAAATTAATTAATTCACAAAATGTTTATATTTCACTGTAAAATGAAAACATTGAGTATTTAAGAAGAATAATAGAACAATTTTCGTTTACATTACAACTGTAAAATTACTAGGGCTACCCTCGACTAAGGATTTTTCTGGTCAGTCGTTCATTTTAAGCATTAGTCGACTAATCGCACATTTATTAATAAAGCATTTAAATCATTATAATGAGCCTTTAATTGCCTACATAGCCTAATAAGCACTCAAGCGCACACATAAAGCTTGCCATAGCACACCGCAGAAGCTATGATTGTGAATGTGTCAGGGAAAAACAGTAAGGAGGCTGCATTAACATTTTAATAATTCGCTGATAAACAAGTGCTTTCTTTGTTACGGTTTAAGAGATGAAGTTGGTGACACTGACTCGTCATCTCTGCAGTAGTGATGCATGTGTGCATGTTTCACACGGATTACATAATCTGAGAATATTTGTTTTCCATTTGAAAGTAGACATTTTGCTCTCTATAGATATATTTTTAATGTCTGTAAGGCAAAGATACACACAGAGTTTCGCGCTCAAGTTCACAGACTGAGACGGCAGAAAGCACATCCTGCTTGCTTTCATTATTTTACAAAAGCGCGTTTTGTTGTTATTGTGAGTGCACACAAATAAACGTAGAGTCTTTACAGATTTGAAAAATGTATTACTTGCTCTTAAAATTACGGAGTATTTTAAGTGCAAGTAAGCGCACCGGCAACATGCCGATGCGCATCTCGATTCATAGCCAACGATACGATACATTGAAGATACATATGAAGCAGCTTGCGATGCAATGCGATGCGATGCGATACGATAAGATTCACCCCTGTTACGATGCAGTGCGATTCGATTTCGATTCGATTCAACACAATGCGATTCGATGCAATACACTGCAATGGAAAAAATATGATCGCTTTTATTTCTTTGGTTCAGACAGACAGCAAATCATAAATTAACTTGTGTCTTCTGACTTCTAACGTCTCGAGGCCTGTTTCATAAAACAAGTTTACCAAATAGACCAGGCTTATTTTAGTTATTCTGACTCACTGCCAAATGATTTGGTTCCATAAAGCAAATTTAACAAAGATCAACCTCAGTCACTGTGGCTACTTATGCTGGAAAGCTAACCTGGTTCAAGGCAGGCAAACTGTCAGGCTAAGCTGAGCTCCTATAACACTGACCAATAGGAATGCAATGATATTACCACTGACTCTCTCACATAGGCTACTATCATAGCCATGCAGCCTTTCTCTCTGGTTTTATAACTGTACTTTTTATAGTTAGAACAGATAGCATTAGAACATTACAATCTAACATTTCTCTTTAATGCATTAACAATCACTAAACTAAAAGTTAAAATCACTCAATTTAAACTACATTTTAACTGCTATAAGAAACACACATTAACTCATCTGAGCTTAGTAATTAGGATTGTATTAGCTTACATTTTATTTACCCTTTACAATAGTCCCTTTACAGTTGCTGCTATCATAAAATGCATATTTGACTCAGAATTATTGCGCTCCGTCTGTTTAGAGCACATGCTCGCAACAGCGCTCGTCCACTTGCGTAAGCCCACTCCTGACAGCAAAATGGATATATTTGCATGACTTTCTAACATTTACTGATGAAAAATATACTCGTGACATGTCAGTTATGCACTGAGGAAAACAAAATGTCTCAAATGCATTAAACAGCACTAAGTAGTGTTGTTGTGATTCGTCATATTCACGCACAGCGGTGATGAGAGAACGCGCTTGAGGAATAGTTTCGAGAGGCGAAATCAATCTACACTGAACAAAATTATAAACGTAACACTTTTGTTTTTGCCCCCATTTTTCATGAGCTGAACTCAAAGATCCAAGACTTTTTCTATGTACACAAAAGGCCTATTTCTCTCAAATATTGTTCACAAATCTGTCTAAATCTGTGTTAGTGAGCACTTCTTCTTTGCCGAGATACTCCATCCACCTCACAGGTGTGGCATATCAAGATGCTGATTAGACAGCATAATTATTGCACAGGTGTGCCTTAGGCTGGACACAATAAAAGGCCACTCTAAAATGTGCAGTTTTACTGTATTGGGTGGTCCGGGGGGGGTCCGAAAACCAGTCAGTATCTGGTGTGACCACCATTTGCCTCACGCAGTGCAACACATCTCCTTCGCATGGAGTTGATCAGGTTGTTGATTGTGGCCTGTGGAATGTTGGTCCAGTCCTCTTCAATGGCTGTGCGAAGTTGCTGGATATTGGCAGGAACTGGAACACACTGTCGTATACGCCGATCCAGAGCATCCCAAACATGCTCAATGGGTGACATGTTCGGTGAGTATGCTGGCCATGCAAAAACGGATGTTTTCAGCTTCCAGGAATTGTGTACAGATCCTTGCAACATGGGGCCGTGCATTATCATACTTCAACATGAGGTGATAGTCGAGGATGAAGGGCACAACAATGGGCATCAGGATCTCGTCATGGTATCCCTGTGCATTCAAAATGCCATCAATAAAATGCACCTGTGTTCGTTGTCCATAATATACGCCTGCCCATACCATAACCCCACCGCCACCATGGGCCACTCGATCCTGCCATCTGCCCTGTACAGTGAAAACCGGGATTCATCCGTGAAGAGAACACCTCTCCAAAGTGCCAGACACCATCGAATGTGAGCATTTGCCCACTCAAGTTGGTTACGACGATGAACTGTGTTGTGAACTTTTATCTTCTAAAGTTTAGGCAACTCAGAAGTGAAGACCATGGAGACTTCGGGTTGTATCTTCAGCAGGATTCTTTTATTGAGAACACAAGCTGTTGGTAGCTGTAGTCATCGAAAATCTCTATCTCAAGTAATTTTACATGGTATCTTAAAGGCATTTTTGGAGGAGGGACTTTTGGAGGTGGAGACAAATTCAAACAAAGCATGCAAATGAGGGAGGATTTGATTCTATCAAGCGAAAACCGGTTTGGCAGGTTATCTGGCTTGCTCAAAAGAGAAAAACAGACCCAATCAGCATAACACTCGATTGCATTGATAATCCAATCAGTCTAACGATTCAACGTCTAGGCCAGGGGCTCCGAAAGCCATTTGCAGAACAAAAGATTCGAGTCTCAGTGATCTGACTCATTTAGTGAACAGGAATTGCAACTTTGCTTAGCAGATTTAAATTAAACATTTAAATAAATTTGTAATCCCACAATTCCCCCTTTGAGAGTTCTAATAACTCTCACAAAATACAAATTTAGACACTTAAAAGTTCATTCTTGTAACTTGTGATCGTTACAGGCACATAGTATATGTTCTGTGTTGCTTATATGTAATTGCATGCTGACACAGAAACAAAACATGCAATTAGGGTCCGTGAAGTTCTTACGGGTAATAATCTTTTCTGGTTGGAACTGTCATTTCCTCATGAGAGGCGGAAGTCATTTGCTGAACGAAACACTTGATACTGTGGATGCATAGATAGTACGCCAGTAGGAGAAACAACAGCAGAATTGCTATGTCCTTGATCCACAGCCAGGGTTTACCTAACAAGTCTCCGAACCATGAAGAATTATCTTCAGTCATCTGGTGTAATTTACTGAAAGATCAAGGATGTCTTGTTGGATATTGTTAATAGTACGACAATCTTGTTCATGTTGATGGATGACTGAAGTTCCCGTATGTGAGTCTCTGCGTTGTGTTTTTTTTTTCTTCTTTCTTTTCTCTTTCTTGTGTGATAGTTGGCTCGGCAGTAGGTCTAGTTGTTTTCTAGAGGTTGTGGCTTCATACACAGGTGAAGAGGTCAGTGCATATAGGTCTCAGGACAGCCATCCAGTGGTATCTGCACAGAGGAAGAAAGAAAACAAAAGACAGAGCAGTATTTGTTCTAAAGACTGCAAACATTAGGGTTGTATCCTCTGTTCAATCTGAGTCTGCTATTGTTGTTCCTTCTTTCCCTATTTCTTAATTCATGAGACACCTAAAGAACAGTGAGGAAAGGATGGACTATTGGATGGGGAAGGGCCTATGAGGGAGTCTTCGCCGCAGGGTTGGCCCCCGAAGCCTGTTGCATTCGGTTCTTCCCTGGGCTCCTCACTGGTCCATGTGTCCTATCCTATCGCTGTAGGTGGTGTGCAAACTTTAATGTGCGACATCTCCATCCTCTAATGGAACATCAGTTATAACAATAACAAACATCATAACCCAGAGAGGATAGGTGAGTGACTGGAGTGTGCTGTAGTATAGCTTTGAAGGCTGTGAGTGTACTTAACTAGCATTCTCTCAATGGAAGGAAGTGACAGTAACCTTCCTGTAGTTTTATTTACAAAGAATCGTTCAGCTTTGTTGTTAAGCACTCACAGCCCTAACAGTTAACACCTGAGCAAACTGCTCCAACAGTTCGGTGAAGCGGGGAGGGGCTGCTTCAGAGTACTAAGTAGACTGAGTAGGAGCTGAGTAAAGCTGTTCATTTCTCCTAATGTCTTTTTGCTTTTCCTACACTCTTTCATCCAGTGTCCAGGTTTACCACAGTAATGACAACTGCCCTCCTTCTTAGGACATTTACGTTTCTGTCGGTTCTCTGTGTTGACCTTAATCTTTACTCTGGCTTTAACATCAGAGTCTCTTTCCCAAGTAGCTAACCTGTCCAAGTTGTTTTGCAAGCTTCCAGTGGACCATGTTAGATCTAAGTACGGCAAAGCCGATCTGTACTCTGATAAAAGGCCATCAAACCATGTTCGAACTAGTGGTCCTTTGTCATCAAGCACACTTTCAGAATCATCCACTATTCCACTGTAAGTTACAGCTGACTGACAAAACCTTTCAGTGTATTCACTCACAGTTTCTTCTTTCCTTTGCACACAGTTAGTGATTCTGGACCAGTCTATTTTGGGTCCCATGATATTCTTTAGAATTTTCAAAACACCTTCTCTCAAATCGCCTTTATTGGCATGTTGTAGTTCAGAAGTAACAGCAGACTCAAAACTGTTGAATTCAGATTCAGTTAGAATTTGTGACATCAGCTGTGTGACTTCTGCTAACGACATGTCGTAGAGACGCATGTTGCGGATCAATGCTCTTCTAAATTCAGAAAAATCTGTGCGTGCTGAGGGTAAGCTCTGGGATAGCCTCTCTATATCTTTAGGTCCTAGCGCTTTGGCAACAGTTTGTACTTGGACAACAGAAGAGTTGGGAGGAACACTCTCAATTTCCTCAATTCCCTGAGATCTTCTCCTAGCGCCACATACCTTCACTGAATCTACAGGCACATCAGTAACTGATTGGATGGCTACATCTGTTTCAAAGAAAGCTTGTAAATCAGGATAATTGTTATCAGGCTGACTAACTTCTTCCACATCAGTTTTTGCTGAAGCTTTGTTGCGGTTCAATTTCTTAGTCAAAGAGGATACTCTAGCACTGAGCTCTTTGTTCTGTCCCTCTAGCTCTGAGTTACGCTGAGACTGTTGTGTAGCTAGTGCTAAACCAAATTCTCTGTGGCAGCAGATAATGCCTTTCACATTGCTCTTGCGAATACATGCTCCTAATACCTTTTTACACTCATCTACAGACCAAGTCTTGTCTGGATGGATCTCATATTTCTGAGTTCGTTCTTGTCTAACTTTCTCAGTGACTATTAGGTTCATTTGCACTCCTAACAGTGATTTGAATTCACTATCTGACCACAAAGGAGTCGCGAGACCACCCTTTTCTGTTGTTGGAATCAGCCTAGCATTCCTTCTAACCATTTTGTACGTTTCTTCTGTACCACACGAATAAACACTAAAACTTCTCTGATCAACAGAGGGTACACTTGTTAACACAGTTTAACTATTGTTAACTTTCCAAATTACCAACACTTCACACTTAACTTCCCTGCCTACAAGAACAGAGGATAAACCAAAATTATTAGCATGAAATGCTAACCTTCTATGTGAAAAGAGGATAAACCAAATTTTAGCATGTATGCTAACCTTCCCTGCCTAAAACAGAGGATAACCAATATTAGCATGTGATGCTAATCTTCCCTGCCTGAACAGAGGATAACAAATTCTTCCCTGCCGAAAACAGAAGGTAACACAATATTAGCACGTGATGCTAATCTTCCCTGCCTGAACAGAGGATAACCTTCATCTCTAAAAGGACATTTTTAGAGGATAACTTAGTTAACCAAACCCTACAGCTGTCTGTTAACTCTTCTCTGACGGCGCAGAGGATAACAAATTTGTACTGGTCTTAAAGGTTCTTTTGGATTAGAGACAGCACTCACCACAACCTTGGTTGAGAGAAAAATTCAGTCTGGAAATCTTTGTTCAGCTGGAAGTTTTCGCTGGATTCCAAAAGATGCA
Organism: Onychostoma macrolepis; assembly: GCF_012432095.1. NCBI lineage: Eukaryota > Metazoa > Chordata > Actinopteri > Cypriniformes > Cyprinidae > Onychostoma > Onychostoma macrolepis. Next base: position 4,410,811 of record NC_081163.1, read on the forward strand.
GTCTGGACGCAGATCTTTGTTTGAGCTTGAAGTTTTTCAATCTGGATTCTGGAGGAAGCTGGAACTCTATCCGGGTCACGGCACCATCTGTTGGAAACTTTTATTCCTCTTGTCGAAGCAGAGACCAGGAGACGCTGGGATATCTTTCATACAGAAGTTACTCTTTATTGAGAACTCACAAAGGCCGCTGTAGTCATCCAAGTCTAACTAAAGCAGTGATACATTGTAGTTTATATACATTTAGGGGGCAGTGCTTAGGAATGGAAACAAAGCACCTGGGTGACGACCTTAAACAAAGCATGCAAATGAGGTATTCAGGTATAGCAACCTGCCCCATTTAACCACTCCTAATCCAATCAGCATAACTGCCCAAAGATTGGGGCAGGGGCACCTAGAGCCATTACAAACAAAAGGTAAGAGTCTCCGTCGTCTGGCTCATTTCACTTACAATAAGAGAACAGGAACTGGCAGGGACCTCTTGCTACAAACTTTGTTTAACAGAATCGTTCATCTGATGTCATCATCTTCACCATAAATGCTAAATACAATGTATATAACTTCTTCAGTTTGTATACTATTACATTGGTTTACCTAGATTTAACATTTTATAAATTTGTAATCCAACAACTGCAGTCATGTCGAGACCCCGGAGAGGACAACGAGCATGCAGATGAGCTTCCCAGAGATGGTTTCTGACAGTTTGTGCAGAAATTCTTTGGTTATGCAAACCGATTGTTGCAGCAGCTGTCCGGGTGGCTGGTCACACATGGTCTGTGGTTGTGAGGCCGGTTGGATGTACTGCCAAATTCTCTGAAATGCCTTTGGAGACGGCTTATGGTACAGAAAGGAACATTCAATTCACGGGCAACAGCTCTGGTGGACATTCCTGCAGTCAGCATGCCAATTGCACGCTCCCTCAAAACTTGCGACATCTGTGGCATTGTGCTGTGTGATAAAACTGCACATTTAAGAGTGACCTTTTATTGTGGCCAACCTAAGGCACACCTGTGCAATAATCTTGCTGTCTAATCAGCATCTTGATATGCCACACCTGTGAGGTGGATGGATTATCTTGGCAAAGGAGAAGTGCTCACTAACACGGATTTAGACAGATTTGTGAACAAAATTTAAAAGAAATAGGCCTTTTGTGTACATAGAAAAAGTCTTTGATCTTTGAGTTCAGCTCATGAAAAATGGGGGCAAAAACAAAAGTGTTGCGTTTATAATTTTGTTCAGTGTACATTTAAAATATTGGTCACAGATTATTGGTCACTTTCTAAACAATAAAAGTGTAGCGCATCCACTAGTAATTATACATAAATAAATCGTTTTTTACCGATGGAAATATGTTAGAAACGATACATCGCGATACAAATGCCAACTTGTATCCGATGCACACTTTTTAAACCTAACGATGAACTTTTTTTGCTGATGCACCGAGCGAATCGGGGAAAATTCCCATCCTTAGTGGGGACATAAAAATAATTTTGAAAGAAAACTCTGCTGTTGCTGTAGTAACGGAACTTTCATACACATTTGATTGACACACCCAGAATTGCACTTAGGAGAAATTTGTCAATAGTTATTTATAGTTGGGGGGCTGAGGTGTTCATGGTTTCAGAGCGGGGACAGGGAGATTGGAGTTAAGAGCTCTCACAGCCTGGGGAAAGAAGCTGTTGAGCAATCTGACAGAACGAGCTTTGATACTCCGGTACCTTTTTCCTGATGGCAGGAGCTGGAAGAGGTTGTGGGAGGGGTGGGTGGGGTCCTTCACGATTCCAGATTGGGCCATCTGAGCTTTCATTTTCTCAAAGGCGAAGCAGGATACCCAGGGCTCGGTTTACACCTATCGCCATTTCTAGCCACTGGGGGACCATAGGCAGGCTAGGGGAACTCATATTAATGTTAAAAAACCTCATAAAGTGAAATTTTCATGCCATGGGACCTTTAACCTCTTAACTGTCACCGTCCCCTCTGTGGGACGCCTACGTTTACTTCACTATTTTACAATTAAATCCTAATCTAATCATGACAAACTATATATCGTTGGAAAGGTCTAAGACTCCTAAATAGGTATTTTACCACTTTTTCTGTTAAAAAATTATGTAGGAAAAGTAATAAATAAATTTATGACAAAAGTGCACCTGAAATAAATCTACATCATAACAGGAGTTCTGACCTTTGTCACAGAAATTCACGAATCGCGAATTAGAAATCAGAAGAAATTATTTATCAGTAGAAAACTTAAAATCTCAAAATTCATCCTTTGAAACCCATTTTAAAATCAGACATTGCATTACCATGGAAATGGTACATTAAAATCATGTTACAAAATATTTTCATTCATGAATTATAAAAATTTAAGTTTGGATAGTGCACTATAATGTCTCTGTTCAAAACTGTGAGTGACAGTTAAGGGGTTAACTTCTTAGGTATAATATCAATGGCATGACCTAAGAAAAACGCGTTGCGTTTGCACCCTGGACTCATCTGCTTGTCTGTACATAGGCTATTATAATTTATTAATAATGTGTTTACTGAGTTTGGTCTTTTAAAAACACTCTATTAATGCATTGAGCAACGTTAAGCGTTTTGGAATGCCCCCTTTGAGGCGCAAGTGATCGACAGATAACTGTGACCTCTTATACTGTATCTTGTGGATATAGAAATGACATCTACAATAAAATAAATAGGCTATTCAAACACTGCTTATTTTGTCCAGAGTTAGGCTACGCTAAACATTTTATTTGTGTAATTAACATGTTTAAATGGTCCAACAACAAAGCATTTAACGCCGCAAGCACAGGCGGAGCGCCTTAGAAGAATGCAGAATCACTTCATTTTCCTCGTTCGATTAAAATTACATATAATAAAATAAAATGATTAAATATATAATGAAATTATATATAATAATATATTGTAATAATTTGTTTTCTGATTTTTATTAGTCATGTAGGATAGGCTGTGTTATCATGTGCGTTACAAGCTTAATGCTACTGCCGTGTGTGTGTGGTTTACAAAGAAATGTAGAAAATACAAAAGATTAGGCTACAACCAGTGTTGGGCTAGTTACTCAAAGAATGTAATCTATTACTCATTACTAGTTACTCCTTTCAAAAGTAATATTGTTACTTTACTTATTACTTTCTGGCAACAGTAATTAGTTACACTACTAGTTACATTACTGTTTCTTCACGCCCCACAGAAGTTGTAACTGTGTATCTTCCAGATAAAATTCTTCTAGAATGTTACTAACAACATATTTCTGCCTCATCATTTGACCAAAATCCACATTGTATTGCAGTCAGAAGTTATTACAAACACTCAATAGTGATTGATAGTGACATTCAAATAGAAGTGTTGTATTCATCTCATTAATTGTCATGTGTAGCTTGAAGTAATTTTTCCGTTACCCATATGCGATTAAATTTCGTTATGTATTTTATCAAATCACGAGTTTGTAAGAAACTGTCTAATTTTCCAAAAATATTTTTAATTATATTAATATAATGTACCACATGCTTATCAGAGGGGTGTAATGCCAGAGTAAAGTAAAGCCACAACTTGCACAACAGATCTTTTTTTCCTGACAAAATCAATATTATGCAATATTTATATCTGCTGAATGTAAGGTTTTCCATATTCCAAGCTTGCCTGCTGCACTGGGGACATCACATGCATGTGCGAGTCATGACAATTATGAAAATAAATCTAGGAATTATTTGATTGTTAGATTTTAAATCAGCGGGTTGAGGCATCAAAAGTAACTAAGCTGTTTTATGGAAAGTAACTGTAATATTATTACTGAAATCTTATTAGTAATTAGTTACACTACTATTTACTGCAAAAAGTATTATTACAGTAACTAAATTACTAGTAACTAGTTACTGCCTAACACTGGCTACAACACTGCATAACATCACTGAACTAAATTATACACATATGTATATCTATCTTATTAATATGCATTTATTAACAATAAAGATTAAAAATAAGATGCACATTAGTAATGGGCTATGTCGTTGTAAATGAGAAACAGTGATGAGTCGTGCAGCAGTAATGTTTAATTTGAATGTAAATAGGTTCTGACTCATAATCAGTTCCTAAATTTTAATACATTTTATAAATGTAATAAACTGTGTGTTTGTAAATTATGTTTTGAATTAGTGAATTGTATTTGGTGAATAAGCATCAGTGAATGGTATTTTGAAATGTGCACTTGTGAATAGTAATATGTGAATGCGAGTTAGGTTATGCATTTGTGAATCATAATTTGTGAATATATTCAGAGTGATACTATTATCCCGCATGCATTAACTCCTTGGAAACGAGTGAGATGTTTTTAGCAGCTTGATCTGTTCATGTGGTGATTGTGTTTGTTGTAGATATCATGTGATGCATTAATTGGAATCTGGGCATATTAAAATAGCGTGTGATTTTGACAGCTCAATGTGTGTTTTTGGGAGAGAAGGTTGGGATTAATTGATGCTAGATTTTCAGGGCTGTTGGTTCTCTGCAGTTTTGATTAATGGATGGAAATTGCATGTATATTAATGGAATTCACTTGCGTCTCTGTTCATGCATTTTCACTGTAACTTTGCACTGTATTCACCTGAGAAGCCCTGGAGCCTTGAGCGCCACGGCCTGAGGCTCTGGAGCTCCATAGTGTCAGTTTCATATTTTGACTGGCGCATAACTTCGTAACATCAATAAAATAACCATATCATTATAGGCATGTCCAAATAAATATTGGATGTATAGCAATAACCATCGAGTCTTTGTGGAGCCAGCGAATGATTCACTTTCACTGTCAGCATCTTATGTTTGAATAGCAGTGATGGGCATGAAGCTTTAAGCGGTTCTTTGGCTGGAGAGAGTCATTAGGGTTTCCTGAATAGGATACAGAAACCTGAGAGCATGTGGAGACCTGGATTACATGCTCACATTACACTGGCTTTACTGAATAAATCATCAGCATTAGATAAAGCCAGCTTCTCTAGTGTACTTCAATCATCTCTGTTTGTGCAAACTGTCCATCAAACTCTTCATCAAACTGTCCATCAAACTCCTCGGGCTGAACAATTGACGGAGCTTCCGCGAAATGCCCGTTCTCTCTCTATGTTTATGTCTCTTGACATTCAGCTGGTGACCGGCGTTCTGTGAGAGAGCGATTTGGTTTCCTAACAATGGAAACTCAATCACAAAATGGAGGTGCATTAATTGCTTCCGAGCTCCAATCCCTCGGCCTGCTCTCTCTCTTGCTCTCTTTCTCACTTTCTTTTTTGTCTTTGTCTTTTTCTGACTGTGCTGTGGTAGAGGTGATGGGGGAGAGAGAGCGGGCCTGGAAGGCCAACAGAGAATACGGTATCTAACACTGAACAGAGAGCTGCTAACTACTGAAGACTGCACATCATCAACAGGTGTGTGAGTACTGCTCTATCTATCTATCTATCTATCTATCTATCTATCTATCTATCTATCTATCTATCTATCTATCTATCTATCTATCTATCTATCTATCTATCTATCTATCTATCTGTCTATCTATCTATCTATCTATCTATTGTTCTATTGTTCTATTTATCATTCTATCGTTTTGTTGTTCTATTTATCGTTCTGTCATTTATCATCCTATCGTTCTGTCGTTCTATCTATCTATCTATCTATCTATCTATCTATCTATCTATCTATCTATCTATCTATCTATCTATCTATCTATCTATCTATCTATCTATCTATCGTTCTATCTATCGTTCTATCTATCTATCGTTCTATCTATTGTTCTATCTATCGCTCTATCATTCGATCTATTGTTCTATTTATCATTCTATCGCTTTTGTTGTTCTATTTATCATTCTGTCATTTATCATCCTATCGTTCTGTCGTTCTATCTATCTATCTATCTATCTATCTATCTATCTATCTATCTATCTATCTATCTATCTATCTATCTATCTATCTATCGTTCTATCTATCGTTCTATCTATCGTTCTATCATTCGATCTATTGTTCTATTTATCATTCTATCGTTTTGTTGTTCTATTTATCGTTCTGTCTATCTATCTATCTATCTATCTATCTATCGTTCTATCTAATGTTCTATCTATCAGTCTGTTGTTCTATTTATCATTCTATCATTATGTTGTTCTATTTATCGTTCTGTCATTCTATCTATAGTTCTATCTATCTATCTGTCTGTCTGTCTATCATTTTATCTATCTTTCGTTCTATCGTTCTATCATTCTATCTATCGTTCTGTTCTATTTATCGTTCTGTCGCTCTATCGTTTTATCTATTGTTCTATCTATCGCTTTGTCTATCCATCCGTTATTCTATCTATCTACCATCCCATTTTTCTATTGTTCTGATTCTGATCAATACCGGCTTATTAAAATAAATGCCAATTTATCTTACTTTCCTTTCATTCACAAGGTTTCTTTTGTGTCTTTGTAGTTCTCATCAGTATTCTTGGACTGTTGTAATGTTTGACGGGATAATATTAAATCTGGCATTGCTGTAATGCCTCGGCCCATTTGCCAATTAAACGTGTCTCACATGGAGAGAGGGAAAGTGTGTTGATTAGACCTTTAGAACACGTCCAATTGCACAGAGACTATAAAACCACGCTGTAACTAAGGCGAGCCAGAGCACGGTTCACGTCTTCTCCCGAGGGATTTCATTGCAAAGTGTCGCCGAGTCTGAGGGAGATGTTGTTCTAATATCGGCGCATTGTAGCGTAACTCCATAAACGTTTATGGAAATGTAGAGTTTAAATGCAGCTCAGGTCCCTTGGCTGTCGAGAGAGAGAAAGAGAGTCGTCTTAGGCTTTCATCATTCCCTTCTTAATCTAAAGAGAAAAAAAATCCCCAAAACCTCTGCCCTCATTATTGCTCAGTGATGTGAATGTTGTGACAGAGGTAGAACGTGACCTTGCTCTCCTCAAAATGGAGTTGTCTGAACAAATAGAAGCTTAAATTAAAGCAACGTCGAACGTACATCAGTGTTACTTGATGACTGAACAGCAAAAAGAAGCTCAGGTCAAGACCTGCGTCCTTGATTTAGCATTCAGTGAGAGTTTGAAGTGAAACATTGCTTGATGTGAGACTCTTAAGTCAAGGCTGAGAGTGAAGTGAGGTGAGTTTATTCACTCAAGTTATGTACAGCTGCGACAGTCCTGAATGCCATATACTTAAAGGAATAGTTCACGCACACATTTTGTAATTGTTTGCTCACCCTCAATAACGTTTTGTTATTATTCATTTGAATATTCAGATTGGTGCATTGCATTTAATTGCAGTGCACACAAGTACAAATGGTTTTTTGGTCACATGTCTCTCATATGGCTTCAGAAGTCTCAAATGGACTACTTTTATGCTAACTATTTGGTACGTTTATTTGGTGCTTAATGCTTTTTTAATTTTTGTAGCTTGTCAGACGTGCTTATTGTGAACTGTCATTAAGTTCAAAATGTGCTCTACTGAAAAAAAAACAACAGCAATGCAAGTTTGAAACGTCAGAGTGAGTAATGTCTGAAAAATGTCTGGAAAAAAATGCTTATATGTGACCCTGGACCACAAAACCAGTCTTAAGTCACTGGGGTATATTTGTAGCAATAGCCAAAAATACATTGCATGGGTCAAAATTATCCATTTTTATTTTATGCCAAAAATCATTAAGATATTAAGTAAAGATCATGTTACATGACTATATTTTGTAAATTTCCTACCGTAAATATATTAAAACTTAATTTTTGATTAGTAATATGCATTGCTAAGAACTTCATTTGGACAACTTTAAAGGCGATTTTTCTCAATATTTAGATTTTTTTGCACCCTCAGATTCCAGATTTTCAAATAGTTGTCTCTCAGCCAAATATTGTCAGATCCTAACAAACATCAATGGAAAGCTTATTTATTCAGCTTTCATATGATGTATAAATCTCAATTTCGAAAAATTTACACGTATGACTGGTTTTGTGGTCCAGGGTCACATATTACAACTTACAAATAAAGTGACAGTTTTGAGTGAAGAAAAGACTGAAATTTAAGTTGTTAGTCACTGTAAAGCTCCCTCAGATAACAAATTTTGTAATTATTCATTTGAATATTCCCTGTAGGCACACAATGTGGTGGGGTGGATTTAGTAAATTGGGGGCCCCAGGCAAATATAGGAATGGGGCCTTATACATTTGCACACATTTACCTAGATCAACCTTGAGGTTCCTTTTTTGTCGTGATGCTTGCTGCTGCACAATAGTGCTTCATAGTTGTGTCCAATGTTTCTACATTTTTCATGTACATGTTATAATGGGATTCTTTCATTTACATTTACATTTATTCATTTAGCAGACACTTTTATTCTTTTATGTTGCAGACCATGAAATAGCTATTGATTTATCATTGAGATACAAGTTTTAACAAAAAACGAAATAAATCATAAAATGATAAACCTCACAATTGAACCTTTAAACCATTTTTTAAAGAAAAGGGATGAGTCAGAAGTATAAATTATTATATTATTTCAAATGGATTTATGTGGGTGAATTTTCGCATTGGTCTGCATCCCAATTCGCCTACTTATACTATGCCCTAAAAGTATGTACTCTTTTTGTGTATGTTTTTGTGTACATACTTTTGAGTATGTAGCAGAATAGTAGGCAAGCTTTGGGACATACTACTTCATCATAGCTGCTTCTTTAACGGACGCTTTGTTGCTTAGACGTGCATCCTGTAACTGTTTAAACTGCCCTGTCAATCATCTTGTCACAGTTAACATCATCCACATTTCGTTTAATTTGATTTCCTACCTTACTGGAGAGGAATACAGAAGCACATCGCGGGTCTTTCATGCTGATAACACTGCTCATGTGTTTGCATAATGATGCATTTCAAAATTAATGACCAAACGTATCATTATAAAAGTGTTGCTGCAGATGAAATTATAACGTGGATAACAGGTTAGACATTGATTATTTATCACTCAAATCCCTTTCTCTACCTGTCCGTTGGTCGCGCATATCCACCATGTTTGTAGTTTTTTAAACACTTTTTATGCGTGTTTGTAGTTGTAATCGAATCCTCGTCCACTGCGCAATGTGTTGTGGGCACTATTAGCCGTTAGAGTGTGTATCGATCTGCACTTCGAATTCTAGCCAGAAGTAGTAGACCATCCGGGAATCTTTGGCATACTTTTTTAAACATACTATGATTTGGGACATACTAATTCTATTTTCGAATACTATTTAGGACAGATAGTATGCGAATTGGGTCGCAGCATGGATTATTGAAAATGCACATTCAGAAACTGCAATGATCGTAATCATCAACTTTCCATCCAGTTTTTACGCTGTTTTGTTATCGATAAAGAGAATATGCGTAAAATGCGTAAAACTGTCTCCAGCCTGTTTCCAACCAACTGGCCTGCTTTTACCGATAAAATGGTGTGCGTGATGACGTTATCCTTAAAAAAAACGAATTGTCGCATAAGTTTTGGTGTATTGCAAAAGAATTGCCCTTCAGCTGTTTCCATAGGCCTACATAATTTCACCTATTGCGCAAATTATATAGGCTATAGTAGCCTGTTCTTCATCCATTAGAAACAAAAAAAGACTGGTTTCCATCCAAGGATTTTTTTGCGAAAAACTATTTAGCTCTTTAAAATATTTACGATATAGACGATGGAAATGCCAATTATCTATTAAATTTCTCATGTGTCGACACAATCTTTTCCGTTTAACTTTAGCGCATAAATTCCATATCGATACTTCAAATGTCGCAAAAATTTGTTTGGAAACACTTTTTGTCGAGAAAAGGGGGTGTCACATGACAGAATTGGCCTATAGGCAGCGTCCGTGTTCATCACGTTAAAGCACCGTTTCCCAGTTCAGAAGCGCATTAAATCATACACTGTAAAAAGTGATAAGTTGACTTAACTTAAAAAAATGGAGGAAACCTGTTGCCTTAAAATTTTTAAGTAAATGATAATTAAAAAAAATAAGTTAATTGAATTGTCAAGTTCACTTAACTTTTTTTTTTTATTATGTTTTTAATCATTTTAAGGCAACAGGTTTCCTCAATGTTTTTAAGTTAAGTCAACTTATCACTTTTTACAGTGTATTCATATTATTCAGTTGCATCTGAAATTATTTTATACATGGTAAGGAAAAGACGAGTTACCGCTCAAACATCTCAATCTTAATTTGATGTTCCTTTAGTAGGTTTACATTATTTTTTTTACAGTGCACTGTTCAGTTTAAATAGCCTGTAGTCCGTGCCTTTCAGCTTGACCACCATACATACCCCCGTGATATTATGCCAAGCTCATTTTGTTTTACATGGATATGGAGCATGAAGTACAAAAGTTTAAATTAATTCGTTTTGGCTTGTTAGCTTCTTATATTTTTATTCTTGTTTTGTTCTGAGTTCTTTTTATCATTAAATTTAAAGGATTTGTTGTGGAGTGAGGGGAAATAAAATAGCATGATTTTTCAATATGTTTGGCTGCCTGTATTTTATTATAACAATCAACAGGCTTGTTGTCGATTATAAAACGGTTAGTTCCATTCCTCGATTCTGATTGGTCGGCAGCTGTGTTTTATTCACGATACAGCACGGCTATCACCGCTTCACCAAACCGTTCTGTGTATCACTGAGCAACACCCTTAGCAACATAAACAATCAATAGCATCAAAACTGTTTAATGTATTATGCATTTCGGCAGAATTAACTGTCTGTTATTTATTTAATGAAGCATGACTGACCCCTGCTGGTGTTATGTTGCATCTTTCATCTTTAATTTTGAGAACCCGCCCTTCTAAATAAACGCTTCTCATGCAGAGATATGTTGATGTGTGTGCGGCGCGCGTCTGAGTGAAAGACTGCAGTTTCCGAAGTGAGGAGGGAATATTACTGAATTTATTAGTTTTCTGTTTCAGGTATGATTCTGTATGTCCATCAGTTTACACTGTAATGACGCTTGCAAACTCGTGCTGTGCCGCGAATCGGTCTGTTTTAAAATGAAAAGACAGAAAACAGAAGTTTTCTCAAGCTGAGAGATAAGCAGATGTATGTGTGTGAGAAAATGTCATATATGGTGTTTAAAAAATAAATGACAGCGGATGATAAGAGCTCTGTTTTTATTTAAGCTCCATTAGACGAGAGGCATGTTCGGAACATCTTGCTGTTTACTGTTGCTGTCAGGAACTATTTTTTAGCGGAAGGACAGCATTTAACGAACTTGCTTCAAAAAAGTAACATTTCAATACATACATTTTGGGTTTTAATATTTTTAATTGTGTGGTAACCGTTTTATAAAAGCAATAAGGTACTCGAGGCCTTGCTGTATCGTGAATAAATCACGCCTGAAGGGGTTGCAGGCACTCCGCTACGTGTCATGCCTAACAACGCCCTTCAGCCGTGATTTATTCACAATACAGCGCGGCCTCTAGTACCTTATTGCTTACGTATACTTAATTGTGCGCGTGATGCGCCGGCACAATCACTTGATTTTTTCATTTATTTTTTTCCTTATAAAAGTGGAAACAACTTACAGTAGCCTACTCTTTCATTTGTGGCCATATAAGAGTAAGACATTATTCAAAACTGTTCAGAATATTTCTTTTATTTGTGTACATTCACAATGAAAACAAAACATGTGCTTTTATGAAATAAAGGAAACAAACAGGATGCCACTTTCTCAAGAGCGCATCGCAAAATGAACCGAAATTCTGCATATAGGCTGCTAATTGTTGCACATTTTTTTTTCTTTCGTTTTGTTAATTCATTAATTATTTAGAAAAATATATTTTGCATATGGGCCTATTTCTTTTATATGAAATAGCTTATGTTTTTCTCTGTTCGCAGAAGCGCTGCAGGTGCGTGCATGTGAATCCTCACGTTCATGTTGTTTATGCTGCTTTTTGCGTGTATAAAATTAATCCCTGGAAAACAAATTTAGGTATTTTTAATGGGTCACAGTCACCAATCAATTTAAATTTAATTTAATATTAACATAATCCTGTCGGTTAACAGTATGGCGTAACGACCGTCGGTTAGGAGAAATAAAATAACCGAAATGAACATTCCTATTTCCTATAAATGGGGGGCACAAATTCTTTCTTGGGGGCAATGCCCCCCTTAACCCCCCCAAGGTAGAGCCGGGCCTGAACCATAGTCAACATAGAGCATGAAGAGTAGACATGTTTCATAGGTCATAGGTCAAAACTTGTTCATGTCTATTAGACACGAAAAAAACATAGATATACCAAGTTCCTATTACTTCTCTTTCTTTGCACTGAGCAATTTATGCACAAACCTGTTTACATTTTTGCAGGACAGGGTAGCTCTCTTCTGAACATGCAAAATGTACATTTATTATTACATTTGTTTGCCTCTCTGTGCCACATACTGTATTTTGATGCAGCTAAATTCTCAATAAAACTGTTTTCATTGATATATTTTACTGTTTCTGTTGTCAGACAACGGCATGAATATGAAATAGTGACTGCAGCGTGACCCATTAAGACTACATAACCAGCTCTCCTTTCCAAGATGTTAATCTGCACAAAAATCCTGATTTATAATCCTGCTGTCGTCTGATAAAATCAAATAGGCTACACATAAGATAAAGACAATACCAGCTTCAACAGATGCATAATATTTTAATTCGCTACAAGCAGGATACACAAGAAGCACGTTCAACTCGGACACACAGACGGTTGTTGTGGTAATAAACACCGTAAACAGCAACCTTTCGCGTGTCCGCGCTTAATGCGCATCATATGAAAAGCATTTTAGGGGGCCCTTGGCTTTTGGGGGCCCAAGGCAGTCGCCTACCTTTGCCTAATGGGTAAGTCCACCCCTGAACGTCATAAGACGTTGATATTTGGTTAAATTTCAGTTGCAACATCAGGTGACCAAAACTCAATGTCAATTCAACATCTAATGTCAGTGTTGATTTGATGTCTAATACCAACGTCAGCTGACGTTGATATTTGTTGTTTTTAGCTTGTGTAACCAAAGTCCAATGTTAAATCAATGTCTAATTGGCATCAAATACTGACGTCAACCCGATTTTCATTCTCAACCAAAATGCAACGTCTGTCTGACGTCATGTCCAACATCAGTATGACGTTATATAGATGTCCTGTGCCTGCTGGGTTCGGATGCATTGCAATTGATTTTGATGCACATAAAATTTGCTTAAATGGTGCTTTTTGATTTTTGTGGCTGATGTACTTGAGAACTGTCTTTGTATGGAAGTTTAAAAAATGTGCACTACTGAAAAAATTACCGCATTTTTAAATCGTATTTGATTGTGATACACTCAACCAATGCTGTTTTGGTTATATATGTTTTTCATGTGGCTTCAGAAGACTAATAATATAGAGCAAGTTGTATGGACTACTTTTATGCTACTTGTATGATAAATTGCTTAAATTGTGCTTTTTCCCCTTTTTGGAGCTTAGCAGATGTATAAAATGTTCAAAATGTGCTCCACAGTAAAAACAAAAAACAAAAAAACATAGCAAGCAAGTTTGAAACGACCTGAGAGTGAGTGGATAAAGTAAAGATTTTCATTCTTTGGATGCCTTAAAAGCTACGCTGGTATGAGCACCGTTTTTATTTTTGAGCAAATGTGAACTGCTTTAAGAGATGCTATTTTCTTCCAAATGGGAGCTATAACAGGATGAAATGCAGGAGTTTTGTTGAAGTATGACTGTGATATTCCTCTCCACTCGGTGGAGACTTGTTCAAACGCCAGAGTTCTGTTTTACTTTGTTTGACAGGGTATTTTTTGCAAGCCTATTGATCCTTTTCAGGAACGGAGCGCCTTCTCTTGCACTAAAGCCATTTTAGAGTTATTTGCAAGTCATTTCTCCCTGCTCTTGTTGGGGGCTTGTGTTTGTGAAGTGAAATCTTATTAGGGGAGGCATGAAACTAACCGTTTCGAATCATAATTCACGGTCACAGCAAGAGATTCATTCAGTGTAGAGCTTTACAGCTGCTTTATGTGTCTCTGGTGCCTGAATGGTGCAATTAAAGAGTCTACCTGATCAATAAGAGAGCATATCTCTACCCCTAAGTGACTTTAAAAACTCGAAAGTTGGCTATAACACAAATAAAAGTGTGCTCTAGAGGTTTTAAACAATTGCACTCAGTTTATGTTCAACCTCTTGTGGTACTACTAGTTTCTCTTACTAAACCAATAATGTATTCATCAGCTCGGTCACAAATCTAGTTAGCTGCCTACATAGGCAGCATTTTAAGGCAAAGGATTTTTAAGAAAAATTCATATTAAACATATCCAAAGTCCAAAACATATTAAAGAATATTTTTATGTTTTATATATAATATGAATTGGCCATACTTGAATTGAAGTAATATGTCGTTAATATGGTCATTAATATTATTTATTTGCATTTACATTTATTTATGATTATATTCTTTTATTCCTATTTATATATTTGTTTAAACAAACTCTTTTTGATATCCCCTACTGAATGTGTAGGGGCAGTGGGCACTTCATTGGGAGCATGTGAATTGGCACACATGCTGTGGTCAGTTTCGGACTTGCTGGTCTTAAATGATCAGTTTGCTGAGGTTGAGTTGCTATTGGAGGATTACGCTGTTGTTCTGCTGCTGAACCCTTGAATGAAGGAGGATTAGAGGAGGTCTTAACAGCAAACTTAATTATAAACAAACTGTTTTTCTGCACCACAAAGCTTTATCTATCACCTCTTAAGTCAGGATTTAGCAGGGCGGGAAAAATGTGTTTGTGGCTGTTCTCAGCAGGAATAGGAAAGTACTACACACACACACTACAGAGCTTTTAATGTGCACAGCGGCACCTTATGTAGTGGACAGCAATTATGTGAGTTATCTACAATTATGATGTTGTGCATCTGATATGAACACCTAAAAAAAGCATTAATTCATCCAAAAACATTTACTGACCCTGTTGTTCCAGACTTTTTTCCGAGAAATGTATAAGGAGAACTTTATATTGAGCTATTCAATAACAATCAAGTAGTTAAGATTTTATATGCAGTATATATCCTACTACTTTATATATTTGAGCAGAATATAGATTATAGATATAAAGTGGTTCATACGACTGTAGCTTTATGTTAGTAAGTGAAATATTTACCTCTTTTCCTCACATAAAGTTAACATATGACTTCTGAAGACTTGTAATAGGCCATAATTGTCACGATTCATTGGGAGGAACGAGAGAGAGACGTGGAGGAACATTGAACAGACTTTAATACTGGAATCACAGGGGAAAATCCATCACAGGAACACAGGAAACACACGACATCCAACAAGTAGACCCAACAAAGACAAACTGAATGGACTGGGGCTTTTAAGGACAAGGAAATCAGGGGAAAACAAAACAAACCTGGAGCAAATTAACTAATAACCTAAACGAGGACAGGAACAGGAACAAACCAAATATGGGCACGAAAGTAGGGGAAACACAAGACACAGGAAGACAGGACTGACAATAATACAGAAGTCACACAAACTACTTTTTTTTGGTTCTTTTATGGTGTACTTTCATCATTTTGGAGCTTGATCAGTCTTAAGCAAGATTTATGAAAATTCTGGTGAAATTACGGCGAGTAAATAATGAGAGGTTTAATTTTTGGGTCAACTACTCCTTTAATTTGCAATTTAATTTAAAATGTTTTTAAAAAGAGTCTTTATTGCGTGTCAGAGGAAGTCACTGGCTCTTTTATGAAGTGTACATCCATTTATTTCAATAAGAACATGAGTGTGGTCTTATTCGCTTCAATTATACAGCTCTGTGACCCAAAACCTGCTCATTTGGTTCATTCATAAATCTTAATGAGCAGCAATCTGTCTTGTCTTTTTGGCTCTTTTTGCCATGGGTCTGGCTTTAGCTTCCTCCATCCGATCCTGACGGTTGATTACCGTGACTTTTTCTGCATCAAGGTCATCGCAGGAGAATGAAGATCTAGACGCATGCTCCTGATGGTAATTGCACAGGACCGAATGCCATCGCAACAAGTAAGCATATGCCGTTACATTAGCCAGGAATTCTCCGTCGATCTGAAATGGAGCTTGATGATAACTGTAATTTCTCCCGCTGTGCATTGATTGCGTGTCAACATGACTTTTTGACTGTGGTAATTCCCGCACATTGTGTTGCAAAGAAAATGAATCCGTCTTTCTTATCCACATTCTCGTCTGGTCGGCGCATTATGTGGGATTAATTCTGATTTGTGAGACATGGCAGAGAGACTGAGCGTGACTCGGATTGATGGGTTCAGAGGGAAATAGATCTTTAAGCGTCTTCTAATGAAGACAAATTAGCAGTTGGGGTTGATGGGGGTCGGTGAAAGATCACGGCGCGTTTGGAAGTGAATGATGGCCCGACGGTCGCTAATACGACACAATTTTCATCAGAGGTTCACCTCGAGCGCAAGACCTTAACTCGTTTGTGATTAGGAAGTAATGCCACGGTCATGCGATGGTTAATCAGTCGTGGCAGAGACTGGATGAGCTGTTTTATAGTATGGATGTTCGTTTGATGCAAAGTCTGAAATGGATTGTATGCCTATTTGTGTGGTCTGAGAAAAGTGTGTCATTTCTATCACTAGTGTTGCCAATCGGATTTTGCAAAATAATAACCACCTTCAAACAGGTTTCCCGAACACCCTCTCCACTGCCTGGCTGCCATTGGTTACTCTAAGAGATAGTCCCTCCCCCAGACTCACATCATTGGTTGAGTCTGTGTTGGGCTGTTTGATCAAATAAGCATTGTTTTTCATAAGTAATAAAAGTTTACACTTGGGAAAATGAAACTGTGATTTAAGATCACAGCATCAGTGCAATATTATACTATATATGCTATTATATTATTTTGAATTGGCTTTTTTATATTTTCAGTTTTCATTTAAGTTTTTGTAATGTTGTTATGTTATGTGCTTTGATCATTTTTATTGCTATTATTATTATTTGTATGTATTTTTTATTTAGTTTTCAATTAATTTGTTTCAGTTTTAGTAATTTTAGTACTTCAACTTATTTTGTAACGTGCTTTGATAATTTTTTAATGTTTTTAAATATTTAAATTTCTTTTTTGTTTTATTATTATTATTTATTTTATTTCAGTTTTAGAGTCATTTTAGTACTTAAACTTCAACTTTTTATTTCAGTTTGTTGCTGAGGCAACGTTTCTAATTTTTGTTTAAATTTATAAGTTTTTCATTGTAAATTTATATTATATTTTATTTTATTTTAGCCTCATTTCAAGTTATGAAAATGATATTTTAATTGTTTTAGTTAACAACAATAGTGCACTATTTCAAACGTTGGTAAATCAGTGACATTGATCATGTGACTCTTTGGTCAGATGTTTTGCTTCCACTGAAACTCTAAATGCTCATTGAAACATCTCTAATCATGCTGGATTTGATCACATTCGTTAGTTCTTGTTCACATTATCTGCAGTGCTGCTGTCATTAAAGAAATTTATTCTAAAATATATAAAGTTTTCAGTTCAACATTTTAATCAAATAGTCTTTCAGATTCATTTAAATAAGAAAAATGCTAAATAAAGGCATTTTACTTGTGTTCTCAGACTTTTTGACCTTTGAGGATTTGAAAATTCAGAAATAAATGCATGTCTTTTGCATTTCCAGCTTCAACCACATGGAGTCAGTGTGATGTTTGTGAGAGTCGTTGCCTCAGTTCTTTTATTTTGACTCTTTTTTGGGGGGTTTTAATACCCTCCCCTGGTGGGAAACACGTCCTGTAGAGAGAAGCAAGCTTCAGGATCGTGAATGAGTGATTTTAAATGCGTGATATAGTTAAAGTTTATTTTTGCTGTGCCTTCAGGCTCTTCATACAGTCTCTTGAGATCTTCAAGTCAACATGAAATCGAAATAGATCCTGTTTACTTTGTAAATTCGTGCTGCTGGTCTTATTGTGCATGACTCATGTTATTCCAAACATTTATCTTATCCAAAGACTCCAAAGATTTATTTTTGGAATCTTTAATCAAAATGTAATAATGCTACATCTGAAACAACCAATAAATTCAACTCTTTCCTTTCAATCATCTGACTCTGCCACTATTCACAATCCAGTCAATCTCCAATGGATAAAATCATCTCCTTCCATACATTTCATTTGAAAAACTGTCAGATTATGGAAGTAAAATAGGTTGTGATTTTCATGTTGACTTCATGGATCATATCATAACAGATCTTAGTGTATTAGACGATCCTCACTGCATTCAACAGTGTTGCAAATTTTATGCAGATTTCTGTGAATGATCAAATCAGACTGATTGGCCTCTAAAACTGCCTTATTTTTGTCCATTAAGTGATTTGGTGTTGATTGCATGCATTAGCAAATGTCTTGAAAACAGGAGCGAATGAACAAGCGATGCAAACAAATGATTTTTTTGCATTCATTACGTTCAAGCCCACATTCCCTGATGTCAGAGAACGGTGTCGGATGACTTGTTTCTGGCCGCGTCTGTCATCTCGAAGCTTTGATAAAAACCGTCTCATGTTTTCTGTCAGAATATTTCTCAGCTCTGTGTCGTCACCTCCTTTCTGATGTAGGGCAAAATATTCTCTGTCATTTGTATGATCAGAAAAGTAAAGAAGGTGAGGAACTGTCCCACATTGTGGCAGTGGTGGCCTCGTGTGAAGAACGTATGTAGGTCATGTCTTGGTCCTTGTCGTGACTCTTTCATCACTTGACTGTTATATTTAGCTTCTCTTTTGGAGATTTTTAGGGCTGAGATTGGGTGTCAGGACTGACGGTCGGATACGACCTGCCGAGGCTAAATATACGTTCTGTTTCCATGAATGTTGGTTTATGTTCTTGCATCAGGCATTCTGGGATCTCTGAGTGGTAATCGACACTTGTGATATACAGAACCTCTTAAAGGAGGCGATATAAGCAAAAGTTCTTGACATATTCTTTAAAAAAATTGGTCAGTGTTGATGTAAAACTGTCAATTGAAAGTTTGGGGTCACTTATTTGTTTATGTATGTGTATTCATCAATGAATGCTGACAAAATTATATCACAGTTTCTACAACTGTTGTCAACATTGATAATAATCTGAAATGTTTCTTGAGCAGCAAATCAGCATATTAGATGATTTCTAAAGGATCGTGTGACACTGAAGACTGGATTAATGATGCTGAAAATTCAGCATTGCATCAAATTAATAAATTTCATTTTAAAATATATTAAAATAGAAAACAGCTATTTTAAATTGTAAATATTTGTACATTTCCCCACTGACAAAGAAATGATCAGTCTATAATTTTAATGGTAGATTTATTTGAACAGTGAGAGACAGAATAACAACAATAAAATCCAGAAAAACGCAGTTCAAAAAGTTATAAATTGATTTGCATTTTAATGAGTCAAATAAGTATTTGATCCCCTATAAATCAGCAAGATTTCTGGCTCCCAGGTGTCTTTTGTAGGCAAGGAGCTGAGATTAGGAGCACTCTCTTAAAGGGATTGCTCCAAATCTCAGTTTGTTACCTGTATAAAAGACACCTGTCCACAGAAGCAATCAATCTATCAGATTCCAAACTCTCCACCATGGCCGAGACCAAAGAGCTGTCCAAGGATGTCAGGGACAAGATTGTAGACCTACACAAGGCTGGAATGGGCTACAAGACCATCGCCAAGCAACTTGGTGAGAAGCTGACAACAGTTGGTGCGATTATTCGCAAATGGAAGAAACACAAAATAACTGTCAATCTCCCTCGGTCTGGGGCTCCATGCAAGATCTCACCTCGTGGAGTTTCAATGATCACGAGAACGCTGAGGAATCAGCCCAGAACTACACGGGAGGATCTTGTCAATGATCTCAAGGCAGCTGGGACCATAGTCACCAAGAAAACAATTGATAACACACACTATGCCGTGAAGGACACTACGCTGCTTTAGAGAAGAGGAAGAGAAAACTTGGGGTGCACGTAAAAATCTATTCATATATGAATTGCGATTCTGTCTTCTAACGATTCTAATGGACACACAACTTTCAAGATGAATGTTCTAAAGCAGCAGTTCTCAATCCTGTTCCTAGCGTCCTCCTGCTCTGCATCTCTCTCTCATTCAGATCATCAGCTCAATGAATACACTTATTTTCACATAGTTATGAGAAGCGTTATACATGGACACACATGCGGTTGCCATACTGTATTAAAGCTTTAATCATGATAAAATCATTTATTAAAAGCTAACAGAAGCAGTAGCACTTACAAATAACAGTGTATCTAAAAGTATGAGACGACAACAACAAACAAACATACCATTAAGAGCCATACTTGCACAAGTTCTGCACAATCCTCTTCACTAATATCCTCTGCGTCTCAATCGGGCTTAGATTGATAAGAAATATAGGCGACACCATTTACAATACAACCAGAGCACATGCCGCTGAGCTGAGGGGCAGGACGTTTAGACACACACTAGAGGTGGTTTAGCCAATCACAACACACTGGGGCACCTAACCAATCGCGTATTTTTGAGGGAGGAGCTTCATAAAAGCAGAAAATGATCAGCGCGTTTATCAGAGAAGGGACAGAGGTGTGGAATAAAGGTAAATTATTTGAAAAATAATGTGTTTTTTTTTTTAAACGAAGCATTAACACATGTTAGACTGCACCCCATAAACACAATCAAGCCTAGAAAAAAAACAGTCAACCACCCCTTTAAGGTCCTGGAGTGGCCTAGCCAGTATCCATACCGTAATCCCATAGAAAATCTGTGGAGGGAGCTGAAGGTTCGAGTTGCCAAACATCAGCCTCGAAACCTTAATGACTTGGAGAGGATCTGTAAAGAGGAGTGGGACAAAATCTCTCCTGAAATGTGTGCAAACCTGGTGGCCAACTACAAGAAACGTCTGACCTCTGTGATTGCCAACAAGGGTTTTGCCACCAAGTACTAAGTCATGTTTTGCGAAGGGGTCAAATACTTATTTGACTCATTAAAATGCAAATCAATTTAAAACTTTTTTGAAATGCGTTTTTCTGACTCATTAAAATTCAAATCAATTTATAACTTTTTTGAAATGCGTTTTTCTGGATTGTTTTGCTGTTATTTTGTCCCTCACTGTTAAAATAAACCTACCATTAAAATTATAGACTGTTCATTTCTTTGTCAGTGGGCAAACGTATAAAATCAGCAGAGGATCAGATAATTTTATATATATATTCTGTATACATATATAGGGGTGGGCGATATGACAAAAATCTTATATCACGATATGACTAATTTTATATCACGATAACGGTATATATCACGATATAGTAATTTTTTTCTATTAAAAAGGTTTTTATGATATTAAAATCTTTGATACCATAGAATTTTCATAATCCTTGTCACCAATGTCAATATCAACCTAATACAAGCCTAAAAATAGACAACAAAAAAAAAAACTCAAACTCACTGAAAATAAATAAACAGTCAGTGATTAAATAAGTATAAGAAACTAATTGCAAGCAATAGGACAAAAAACTACAATAAATAAGAAACGCTACATACATTGTGTAAATTAATTAGTCTTCACTGTGTTAATTATCTATCTATCTATGATAGATATAATTAACGTGTATTATGTATAGATTCTATACACGCATATATATATATATATCATTATTATGTTTTTATTATTATTTCATCTTATTAAAGTTACAAAAGTGATTTAGTCAAGAGCAGTGACAGATTTTCTATGATTAATATGAATGGCAGACAGAACGAATATTAGACAGCTTCCCCTTTAAGACCGAAGTCCGGATCCAATATACTATTAAATATGCGTTTTCTCTGTTAGCTGTTTCCTCTCGCTTAAGACCAAAATCGCTGTCTTTATGAGGATACTTGCCAAGACGGGGATTCTGACACATATAAGTGTGTTTATTTAATAGTTCAAAGTATGATGATTAAAAATGATTAAAATGATTAAAAAGTATTACCGTAAACAATGTATTTTGCAACACCACGAAATAAATGATAGAACATAATATGAAACGATATACTTTTTATTTCATCCATCCGATATATATCGTCATATCGCACAGCCCTATACATATATATATATATATATATATATATATATATATATATATATATATATATATATATATATATATACAGACATATTTTGGCATATTTATGAAGAAATTTTGGACACCTCTTTATTATGAGTATTTTCCTCATTGCTTTTTTTCATGACTGTACTATATTTTTTATTCTATGAAATATGGGAATTATTACAGTGACAAAATTAAATCATCTTCGATGTATCAATGTTGTAATTTGTCAGATGTCTTCTTGAGAGATTTAAGCTTTGCACTCTGGTACATATTTGACATACATACTTTGCATGCATACTTGTATAAATGTGTAGCTAATGTGTACCTTGAAGCTTGTACGATTAGTATGGCTTAAATATATTGAATATGTTTAAACAAATGAAACCGGTTTAATGTTTTAGCACAAGTATTGCTCACTACAGACTGATCTGTTTAAAGCTGCTATTTTCCATTTGTTCCTTCCTTAGTTTTGTGACACACAGATCTTGTTTTCTCATAATTCACGGGTTTACAAATCGATGCCTCTTGCCATTATGTGTGACGGCACCCAAAACAGCAGGATTTTCCACAGAATGTTCCTGAAGATGGCAGATTGTTATCTTGTTTGAGCTGTGAGTGCAGGAGACACCAGTGTGTGGGCAGCCAGCACTCATGACATCCGGCCGTCATGTGGGTTAATCTCAGGAGAGGAGTGTGTGCGACAGCCAGCTGTAATGAAGCACCTGACATGAGTCCTCCAAACGTGAAGGTGTTTTTCGCAGTAATTTGTCCTGCGCTCCATCGGCTCCTCCTGTCCTGTGAAATTAGTGTATTTCAAGTCAGCGTCATCCATATTTACAGCACAGAGCGCAGTCAAGTCTGTTATGTTATACAGTCTGTGTCTCTTTTGCACCGTGAACGTAAGTGTGGCATAACTGCGACAGCATGTGTGCATTGACAACGCTTCTGCTGTAGAACACAACTGCGTCTGTATGTGGAAAATAAAGTGATTTCCTTTAATCTGACTGACTTTTGGATCTAAACTGCAGTATGTTTGTGTCAGAAATGTGAGTACCACCAAGAGTACTAGCAATGGCTGGTTACTACTAACACACCATCTGTATTACGTAATCAGATTTGAAAAATTGAGTACCTAGATTATATTACATTTTAAAATGCTCATAATCAAAATTACAGTTACTTTTTATGGATTACATTATTACATTATTCATAAAATTACATTCTATTACATTACATTCTATATTAATACAGCACAGTGTTATATGGGAAACACAAAAATTGTCACTTGGTAGAAGAATAAAGAAATTGTATGAATTTTTTATTGCTTAATATAATAAAAAATATAAAAATATGTATTATTTTATTCATTTATATTAATGTATCTTTCTACCAAGTAAAAAAAATATATATTTTTTTCTTGTTGTATGCATACATCTCAGATTTCTGCTTTTTTAAATGTAATAATAAGCAAACCAACTTGCCCATTGGGTAAAGGAAAATACACCTAATTCCAGCTATTTTACCACTGTTGATTTTATTTAATTATTTATTTGTTTTATTTATTTTTTGGTTGTTGTATGCAAAAATTTGAGGTTTGTGTATTTTTTTTTAAAGAAAAAGCATAACAATTTGCCCTTTGGGGAAAGAAGAAGAAATCGAATTTAAGATATTTTCTCTGAATGGTCTTTGTATAACAGTTTTTTTTTTTTTTTTCTCAAAAAGTTCTTGTTTCAAGGAATTCAAGACAAAAAAAAAAGAAAACTTAAGAAACGATTGTTTTGCAGTGTAAGCAACTAAAAGCCGTCTGTTACAGTGATTTTTACCATGTTTAACGAGGATTATACACTCATGTTGTACCTGCTGTTTGAACACCTTACAAATGGTAAAATCATGCAAAGTTTTTGCATCATCGATAACAGCCCATTTCCACAAATTGGATTTCTTTCATATCAATTGCAAACCGTATCAAAGTTTGCATGAACCCCATGAACTTGACTTTTTCAAGAAGAACCGAGTTTGGAAAACCACTTTCACACCAATCAAACTCAGATGTCAAACAGACTCGGGTCCTCACCAGAAAGGCCTTACAGACTACAGATGGTCCCCCCTGAGTCCTATTGAATGTGTCATTTTAATCGCTCTGAGTGGGTGTGGCGAACAACTTCCCCCTCATTTTAAATTTTAATGTTGTAAAATCCATTTCTGAATTGGAAGATGACGTAATTAAGGAGCGTTTGTGCAATGGGATCCTCTCTCAGAAAGCTTAGAAATGAGGGGTACAAGAGAGAAAGATGCATGGCCTGTCACCTTCAGCATGGTCTGTCCTCTTCTGCCTTCATCTCAAAATCTCTGTGTGTATTAGACAGAGAAAGAGAGAGAGAGAGAGAGAGAGAGAGCGAGCTTATGTACTATTCCCACTTCTACCAATCAGAGTGTCTCTCGCAGTCATCACTGGTCATTCGTCAACCTGACATGACCTCATCTGCTTCTCTCCAGCATGAGACAAATGTTCACCACCGACACAAAGCCTTCTGCAAATTAAAATTTCTAATCTGACTCTTCAGTGGCAAGCCAAGTGTGTGTGTGTGTGTGTGTGTTTTGAAACTGCAGCCAAGCTGCAAGATGCTCTTCATTTTAAGTAGTAAAGCTACAATCGAGCTACAAAAAAAAAGTGTTTTACTCCATAACAAAAGTAGCATACTACATTGAAGCTGCATTGAAGGGGACAGTTTCTTTCTATATGAAATATTATTGATAATATTATCAATATTTAATTATTAATATTTAACTAATTATTTTTTATAGAAAATATTAATATTTAAAGAAAATTAAATAGTATTATTATAGAATAGAATAGAAATGTCATGCAAGAGAATTGTTTGCTATGTATTTTATTGGTTGTGTATTTTAGTAACTTGATTGTGGTTGGTCAGAGTGAGTTTGTGAAGATTCTGATCTCTGGCCTACTAATTTAAGTTTTTAGTGAAAATTCTTTTAATTTTTGTGAAATTCACTGTAAATTCACTGTTGATTTTTGCACCAATTTTCATTCATTAAAATAATGTAAAAATAGATTGTGCAGTTTAATAATTAGCTAAATAATTGCATATTTTTTTCCATTTATTTTATTTTATTTCATGCATTTTATTTTTTATCTTATGTTATTTATTTTTTTCCTAGTACTGAAGTACTGTAGCCCATAACTGGTTGGTCTATTGCCAATGAACATTTGCTACAATGTACGATGTGACATGCAATTTTGTAGACATTGTGTACGTTAGCTCAAAAACATATGAAACACAAACTCCGTATGAGTATGTGAGTACATTCAATTCTAGCTATGCAAACTTTTTATGCATTGTTGCAATCTAAAAGGCAGTTCGTAATGTATGCATAAATTGTCTTCTGCAGCCAGTTTTGCCTTTCAGATCTTCTTTTGTCTTGGCAGAGCAATGTTGTAAAATGGAATGAAATCTACATATTTATAGCTAGTTGCCTGAACAATGGCACTAGGGTTTTGGGGTGTCTCTATCGCCCACTTTAGGTTTGAGCAATGCAAAATGCATGTTAGTGTGTTGGCCATACGTTTACAACATGTTTGTTTACAGCCACTATCCTGTGGCACAATCCATCACAGTATTTCTAAATACTCATTCTTCATCCTTGCATCTAATTAGAGCTTCAACCAGAGCAGCAGAGCACATCGTTCAAGGTTTTGGCCGCAGAATGAACTCGAATCAATCGAAAAGCACGGCACAAGGTGAATTATAACTTCATAGGAGTTATTAAGAGGCAAGGACGTTCAGTCAAACTCCTCAAAGATTCAGCCTAAACACGGTTCAGCCTTGTTTACGGGTTTTAAGTCGGATCAATCTTTATCATCATATGAAGCTTCTGTTTTGAATCCTTGTGTAAAGGTGTGAAAAGCAGCCATACTGAACAAAGCAGGGTGAAAGCAAGGACTTTTCATAAATTGAGCCCGGTTGCCATGGCAAACTGGATTTAGAGGCAAACGTGAAAAAGCCGAGAAGGAGAGATGGAGACAAGCGGTGAGAAAGCAAGCATAAATGCTTGTAAAATGAATTGCGAAGGTCATATCATCTGTGTGCTTCGGTAAAATATTAACAGTGGAACAAGAGAGCAGCATAATTAGTCTTCAAGTCTTCCTCGCTCGCTCGCTCGCTCTGAATACCTGCACGGGAAACAGCGTTGCCCCTGTGAACCCAGTTTGCCACTTAGCACCTCTTCACCGGTGGAAGAACTGAGTCATCTTTGACCCTTGTACTGAACTGGTGGGTGTTTGAAATAATGCTTCTGTCCTCACTGGAGTAAAGCACACACACTCAGAGCCTCTCGTTCACAGCCTAGTGAGCTGCCTACGTAGGCTGCATTTTAAGACGTCATGGCTGCGCAGTATTATCATGCTCTCTTCTAAGACAGCGGTTTTCTACTTGTTTTGCTTCAGGATGCAGGTTTTGAATTAGAAATCAAACAGAAACCCAACAAAACATGCAAGTCAACTATTGTAGAAAAGTAAATAAAAATAACATTTATTACCATGAATCAGAAAAAATTAAGAAGCCTCTTTTGCTCACTAAGGCTGCATTTATTTGATCAAAAATACAGTAAAAACGGTAAAATTGTGAAATATTATTACAATTTAAAGTAACAATTTTCTATTTGAATTTATTTAAAAACATAATTTATTCCTGTGATGCAAAGCTGAATTTTCAGCATCATTACTCCAGTCTTCAGTGTCACATGATCTTTCAGAAATCATTCTAATATGCTGATATAAACATTTCTTATTATGAAAACAGTTGCTGCTTCATAATTTCCAAAAGTTTAAAACATATACTCAAAAATGTAAATTAATGTAAATGTAAAATTCCACAAGGATGCATTTAATTGATTAAAAGTGACAGTAAAGGCATTTATAACGTTGCAAAAGATTTCTATTTAAATGCTGTTCATTGCTGTTTCTGTTCATTGATTAATTCCTGAAAAAATATTTTGCATGCTTTTCACAAAAATATTAAGCAGCGAAAACCGTTTTCAACATTGATAATAAGAACCATTATTAATAATTAAGCACCAATAGTAATTGATAATTGAGCATCAAATCAGTATATTAGAATAATTTCTGAAGGATCATGTGACACTGAAGACTGGAGTAATGACGCAGAAAATTCAGCTTTGATCACAGGAATAAATTACATTTTAAAATATGTTCAAATAGAAAACATGTATTTTAAATTACAATCAAGTTGCTATTGCATTTATTTTCACATTTTCTTAAAAAAATTAAGCATTTATTTAGTTTTTCTGACTATGCATAATTATATAGATAGTTGGATTTTATTTATTTAGCAATATTTATTTCACCAGGGTTGCCTATGTAGAGCGTTCCAAACGCTCGTGAGTAACGAGGTTTCATGTCCGTTAGGATGCTGCTCCGGAAGGCAGCTGACTGTATGTAGGCAGCATACACCGAGGCAGCGCACTAGGGTTTGGAACGGAGCCATACTCTGCGTACGGGGAGGGAGGAGGGGAAAAGTGTTTGGCTTTTTCAGAAGGTATAAGCTGCATCTGGCATCTGATGAAGGTAGTGGAGGGAAGATTTGCATTCATTAAGCTTGAGCCAATATGAAGGTGAGAGAAGATATGAGGGCTGGATTTAGAGTCTTCTATTGTGGATTTTGGCCTTGATGAATCTTCAACAGTGGCTAAACTAATGTGTGTGTGTGTGTGTGAGAGAGAGAAAGAAAGAGCATTGACATCACTGTGCACATGTTGGATGTGATTCTTAAATGGTATCGTTGGTGAAGGATGAACTGGGCATGAAAAAATCTAACAAAACAACAACAAAAAATGTTATATTGAGCATAGAATCTAGGCTGTATTATAGTTGAGAATCGAAAATGCTGTTTACATTTTTATATTTATATAGTTATTTCAATATGTGTAATAGCCGTTTTTATATGACAATAGCAGCACTATTGAACAATACTCTCAATCTTTATTCAGTATTAATTATAATTACCTATGTAATAATATACAATATAATGATAATCTAAGTAATTATTTTTAAATAATTATATTTAAATAAGTATATTGCACCCTTAATTCTACTATGTACAGGTGCTGGTCATATAATTAGAATATCATCAAAAAGTTGATTTATTTCACTAATTCCATTCAAAAAGTGAAACTTGTATATTATATTCATTCATTACACACAGACTGATATATTTCAAATGTTTATTTCTTTTAATTTTGATGATTAGAGCTTACAGCTCATGAAAGTCAAAAAACAGTATCTCAAAATATTAGGATATTTACATTTGAGTTTGAATAAATGACCATCCCTACAGTATAAATTCTGGCTATCTCTTGTTCTTTGAAACCACAATAATGGGGAAGACTGCTGACTTGGCAATGATCCAGAAGACGAACATTGACGCCCTCCACAAAGAGGGTAAGTCACAGAAGGTCATTACTGAAAGGTGTGGCTGTTTACAGAGTGCTGTATCAAAGCATATTAAATGCAAAGTTGACTAGAAGGAAGAATTTGGGTAGGAAAAGGTGCACAAGCAACAGGGATGACCGCAAGCTTGAGAATACAGTCAAGCAAAGCCGATTCAAACACTTGGGAGAGCTTCACAAGGAGAGAACTGAAGCTGGAGTCAGTGCATCAAGAGTCACCACGCTCAGACGTCTTCAGGAAAAGGGCTACCAAGCCACTTCTGAACCAGAGACAACATCAGAAGCATCTTAACTGGGCTGTGGAGAAAAAGAACTGGACTGTTGCTCAGTGGTCCAAAGTCCTCTTTTCAGATGAAAGTAAATTTCACATTTCATTTGGAAATCAAGGTCCCAGAGTCTGGAGGAAGAGTGGAGAGGCACAGAATCCATGTTGCTTGAAGTCCAGTGTGAAGTTTCCACAGTCAGTGATGATTTGGCTGCCATGTCATCTGCTGGTGTTGGTCCACTGTGTTTTCTGATGTCCACAGTCAACGCAGCCATCTACCAGGAAATTTTAGAGCACTTCATGCTTCCTTCTGTTGACAAGCTTTATGGAGATGCTGATTTCATTTTCCAGCAGGACTTGGCACCTGCCCACACTGCCAAAGGTACCAAAAGCTGGTTCAATGACCATAGTGTTACTGTGCTTGATTGGCCAGCAAACTCGCCTGACCTGAGCCCCATAGAGAATCTGTGGGTATTGTCAAGAGGAAGATGAGAGACACCAGACCCAACAATGCAGATGAGCTGAAGGCCACTATCAGAGCAACCTGGGCTCTCATAACACCTGAGCAGTGCCACAGACTGATCGACTCCATGCCACGCCGCATTGCTGCAGTAATTCAGGCAAAAGGAGCCCCAACTAAGTATTGAGTGCTGTACATGCTCATACTTTTCATTTTCATACTTTTCAGTTGGCCAAGCTTTCTAAAAATCCTTTCTTTGTATTGGTCTTAAGTAATATTCTAATATTTTGAGATACTGATTTTTGACTTTCATGAGCTGTAAGCTCTAATCATCAAAATTAAAAGAAATAAACATTTGAAATATATCAGTCTGTGTGTAATGAATTAATATAATATATAAGTTTCACTTTTTGAATGGAATTAGTGAAATAAATCAACTTTTTGATGATATTCTAATTATATGACCAGCACCTGTATATAATTATAATATTGTAAATAATAATAATAATAATAATAATTTTGTGGTATTTCAATGTGTAAAATTGCCAAAGGTATGTTAAAGGCAGCACAATTGAATGAATATACTGAATATTTATTCATTATTAATTATAATTAGTTAAATACTTAAATAATTTTAAATATTTGCATCCCAATTTGCATTTGCAGTATATTGCACCCATAATTATAATATTGCAAAAAATTATTATTATTAATATTTCCATGGTATTTTAATGACAATTTTTGCATTGCAATGGCAGCAATTGCAATTGATTTAAACAATATATTGTGAATCTTTATTTATTCATTGTATTTAAATGCTTGCATTAAAACTTTTTTAGTACATTTTGCATTTTAGAATTATTTTTTTATATTTTATTTTTTTTACATTAAAATTATTTTAAATACTTATGCCCCTTAATTGTTATATATTATTGAAAAAAAATAAAATAATAATAATAATTATTATTATTAATTAATTAATTAATGCTTAAGAATAATTAGTATGCACTCAAAAAAAAAAAAGGTAAATTTTTTTAGAGAATTAATTGTTCTTCTTCATTTCTGTGATTCGTAAGTCCTTCGTTTGTAAAGAATGTGGCTGTTTTGCTGAGTTCTTCCTACCATAACCAACCGTTGTACTGTCAAATAGCATTTTAGCGCAGGCTTTGAAGCAACATTTTGTTGACAGGCTTACTGATCAGCAAATCTAAACAAATATTTAGATTCAATTCACCAGAAAGATTCAAGTCCCTGGGATGAATCAAAACACAGAACACATTTAATGTGTCAGACAGCATTTTAGTGCGGGCTTTGAGGGAGTGTTTCCTTCATGAATATCAGCGAATCTAAATAAACCTTTAGATTCCATTCACAAGTTCTCGGGATGAATCAAAACTTGGACCACATTTAATCACACATCAAGCGACACTTTGAGCCGGACCTGTGCATCCGGCTAATTACCATACCAAAAGTGGCCTCGGGCAGAGAAAGAAAAAGGAGAAAGTGTCAGGAACTCTCGCCTGTGGGCCCACCGCCTCTTCTCCTGCAGATCAGAGTCTGCACCGTTGCAGAGATCATTGAGCTGCGCACAACCTGTGTTCAGTGGAGCGCTAACAGAAACGCAGCATCCGCGTGGGCCGCGCTCGATGTGCTCCGGAGAGCTCTGACCTGTGTGCATCAAAGCTTCTGGAGAGTTCCTGGGGAAGGTTGTCTGTGTGGGCCTGACACACATTATAGCTTCTTGTAATGAAGAAAGATTGTGTCAGACGAACACTCTACTCTCATCTCATGACAGATAGAGAGCCACGGGATAGAGACTGTGTGAGAGAGAATGTAGACAGCACTGATAACATTGCAGCGGTGTGAGGTGAAATCGATGGGCTGGTTGGAGGAAAATATAGATTTTGTGAAGATTTCAGAGATTCGCTGATTTTTGGGAAACTTTTTAGAGAGTCTGGCAAACAAGTCACATTTTTTTTTTTTTCTTTCATGTTAAGGAAGCCCAAATATACCATCTTAAAACCTCTTTCTAAAAATATAAAAGCTGCCGTTTATTGTTATTGTTTACAGTTTAAACTGGGTGAACAAGTGCTCAATTTTAAAGACATGTTGTTCCCAGAAGTAAATAATTGGCTTTTATATGGCATAAAGCTACAACAGATTGTTAAAGTATTATCAAGAAAATATTTACTTTTTATTAAGTTAACTGTATATGTATAATATAAAATAAAATTTGGGATTGGTAAAATTGTTAATGTTTTTCAAAGAAGTGTCTTCTGCTCACCAAGTCTGCATTTATTTGATTAAAAATACTGTATAAGCAGTAATGTTGTGAAATATTATTACATGTTAAAATAAGTGTGTGCTACTTCATTATATTTTAAAATGTAATTCATTCCTGTGATACAATGCTGAATTTTTAGCAGCCATTACTCCAGTATTCAGTGTCACTTGATCCTTCAGAACAAAACTTTTTTTGAAGAAAAATTTCATTTATTTGAAATAGAAATATTGTGTAACATTCTAAATGTCTTTACTGTCACTTTTGATCAATTTAACACATCCTTGCTGAATAAAACTATTAATTTCTTCAAAAAAACCCCAACTTTTGTTGTGTATGTATATAGAAAATTATCTATTTATTTTTTTTTTTTATACTTTTAATAGTTTTTTTCAGTTTAATATTAAATTAGATGATGAATATGAATCTCTTGTCTATCCATTTATTTGTCCATCTGCCCATCTGTCTCTCTGTCCATCCAGCCCATAAAATATGAATGATGTCTCCTGAGTGTCCGTCCAGAAGCTCTGGGCAGTTCATTGAAAGCCAGTCTTACTTTTTCTGTAAGTAAGAGTGACAAGACTAAAGCCGAGTCCCACCGTCCATCCCTGTGGGACGGTGATATGTTAAATGATGAGCCTCGGGACAAAAACGCCTGCCTTTTTAATCCAACACTCCCTCCAAATGAAGATTTACACACAGACGACTTCTCCCCTGTCTCGGCGTCTCTGTCTCTCTCTCTCTCTCTCTCTCTCTTCTCCACCCACAAGCCACCCTGGAAAAGCTGTGAGCGAGAGATAGAGCTTCTTGCCTAAATCCCCTTGATTTTTCACCCCTCCCTCAGTGCGCTCACCTGTCGCCTCCATCTCCATCTCACATCTGCTTTATCTGAGCCATCAAATCTGTGGCTACAACATAATCACCAGCACACAGCGGTTTGACTGCTGCCCTCGGCCAAATCAGCCACCCGCCTGTCACTCTTAAGTAAATAGCATCATGCGGCTGTTCTTCACACTGACCTTTGTGTAAGAGGATGTTTTGTACCATTGCACTTGTATTTCGGAGCTCTCCACACACATACATGTGTGTTTTTGGATTGTGAATGTGTGCATATGGCGCTGCTTCAACTACAGGCACTTTTGGCCCTTTGGGTTTTTAGAGAGAAAGAGAGAGAGAAAAACTCTTTTCATGCTATTACTAGTTTAATTTTGCCTACCAACAATGATTAACAGTGTACATGCATCCCAGAAGAATTGTAATTTTTTGAACTGCCAACACAACACTGAAAAAAATTCTATAGAAACAATTTTCATTAAGAAACTGCTAGTAAACAACTATACATTTATTTACAGCATTAAATGAAAAATTGAAAAATGTACACCAATAATCTTTATTTACAACTTTTTAAAAGATTTTTTAATTAATTAAAAATATTTATTTATTTATTTATAGTGAATTGTCATTCACATCACATCTCAATTATGTATTGTCTGTTTTAAGTTGCGGTGGAAAATAACTACTATTTGTCTTGCTAAGGCTAATTTCCATAACATTGCATTTTTTAAAATGCAGCTTATTTAATAATAACAACAACAAAAATAAAATTAATGTGTAATTTCTTTCCATTTCATTTCCATTTCAAGCTGTAATTAAGCAAAAAGTGTGAAAATATTATTTTATACATAATACTATTACTTTAATAATTATTATTAGTAGTAGTATTGTGATTAATGTTATTATTATTATTAATGTTTTTATGTATTATGTCGTCTTATGTTTTATGTATATTATTAACTGTTAATGTTATTATTAATAGTATTGATTGTAATATTAATTATTTTTACTACAAATTATTATTACAATTTAGTGGGCAGTTGTAATTTTTTTTGTACAATTTGTTATGGATAATTTGTCATTTTAAGATTGAAAGTCTGGATTTGGGGTAGGGGTAAAACAGTAAAATCTTTACATAAACAAAGGAATTAAAAACAAAATGGCATGGTAAAAAGTTTGTTTTGACCTTCATAAAATTTGTAGATATAATAAATCCTTGGAACAAAAACCCAATACGGATTGTGAGCTTGAATGATGGATATATATGGGATCTGTAGTGTGTTTGGATGGGTTCACGCTGATGTAGGTGTGTGGAGTGTGTTGAGAGAAAGAGGTCTGTGGGTTTGGTGGAGGTTTATGTTGCTTAACGGCAGCCTGATCCCTTTTACAGCTCTCTGATGGAAAGCCCCTTTCTGTAGGAGCCAGTGACCAACCACTAAATTTATCCTGCTCACATACAGAGATTGAATCCCAAACCCAGCCGGATAACCCGGCGGATCAGCCCACGCCTGAAATACGGTACACAAACTCAGTGTGAAAAAGAGTGAGACAATTTATAGTGTGTCTCGTAATAGCATCATGCTCTCTGCAGCTGTAAGTCCAGCATTTCAGATGATTGCAGGACAGAACGAGAAGAGCCTGACAAAGTCCTGTCTGAATTCTGAAGGCTGTTTAGGGCTTATGTAGTTTGGCCAGTTTGAGGAGCGGTTGTTAGAGTGTTCTGAGTGGTTGATAAGATATTGCTCAATTGTTGCTGAGCTGTTCTCAGTGGTTTCTAGGATTGGATGATAGGGTACTATGGGATGCTGTTCGAGTGGATCCTAGAGGATTTTCAGCAGTTGCAACGGTGTTCTGAGTGGTTGTTAGGATGTTGATAAATAGGGCTGACATTATCGACAACATCGAAAGTAAAAATTTGTCAACAAATATTTTTATTGTTGAATAATCAGACCTAATGTAAGGGCCTGTAATAATGCAGTTTGACCAGAGTGGCGCAAGACTGTAATTCAACCCTCCCGTATGTAATCCAATAGAAAAAGACACACCAGTAGAGTGTGGGAACGTTTTATAAAACTACAATCAAAAAATGCTGTCATGTATAGTGATGGGAGAAACAAAGCTTTTCAAAGCTTTGAATCAACTGAACCAAATGCTTCGCAAAATGATTCACTGTTTCGAAAAACACACACTGGTGACACCTGCAGGAAAAAAATAGTATAAATGTAACAAAACCTCAGGCTAAATATGCATAAAAACGGCTTTTACAAACCCATTGCTAATATTAGTATAGTCTATAAATTGCAATTAATTGATCAAATAACATCATTAAATAATAAGTGTCTGTATAATGTGTTCTTTTATCAATTTTAAGGGCTTTTTTTATTTGTTAAATGCATGGCTTAGCCAAACCAATAAGAGACTATTAACTACTATTATTCCTTTTAAGTAGACAAATGTCTCATTAAAATGTCTATAGACACTTGTTTAGTGGTTTGCTACTGGGAATCTGAATCTGCACGATTTGGGTTCACAGAGATCATCGCCCCCTAGCGGTGAACCATTGAAATTTCGAAACATTTTGAAATGTAACGAAGCCTCATTTACTAAAATCACGTGACTTTGGCAGTTTGAGACACGCTTCAAACCACTCAATTTAAACAAAACAATCGTAAAGGTTTTGAAGCTTCATGAAGCGGTTTTTCGAAAGTGGCCACACTAGTCACATGTACAGGCCAAAGTTATTTTTTGTTCTTTGTCAAGGGGAAAAGGAGGTTGGTATAAGCAAGCAACGCTTTACTGTTAGCAAACATTTCGATGCTGCTGAGTGTGGTGTTTAGATGTATGTGTAACATGTTGCACACTTTGTTTTCAATAATGAAATAAACACATAACAGCAATGAGAAAACAGCAGTTAAGGAAGCATCTGATCATAAAGATGTGAATGTGTGCACCAGCTAGTGTTAATTTCGTTAACAAACTGTTCGCTGACGAGCTTTTTTCCCATGACTAAAGGTGCGTTCACGGCATATCGGAATTCCTGTAATTACGAGATTCTTGTAAAAAGCGTTCACATCCTCGTAGAACTCGTAATTACAACCAGTATAAGGACGTGAACAGCACCGAGTTGAACGTCATGTGTTGTCATCTCGGAATTACGGTAATTACGACATAGTGTGAAGGCAGCATTAGACTAGACGACAATAAGGTCTATAAACGATAACTATGACTATATCAACATGCAATTTCGTTGGCGAAAAAAGATGAGAATAAAATGTATTCAAAAAATAAAAACTTTACCAAAAACCTTTTTATTTTCGTCAAAAAAGGAGACTAAATATTATCGCGGACTGCTCTACGTGTCTCTACTATACAAGCTTTCATGAGTAAAATAAACCATGTATGAGTCCACATTCTATTGATTTGTGCTTACTGGTGAAAGTGCAATACCTGAAATGCAAAAGTAAATGTCTCAAATGACAACAATCATTACGATTATAATTTTGAGCAAAAGTCATTTTTATCAGTTTAACCATTATACAGCATGAAGATTTAATTGACTGTAATGCTAATGCATTTCATTGACTTAAACTTGACTAAACAAAAACAGGACAAAGTTGACTAAATATGATAACTAAAATGTACATTTGAGTAAGACTAAGACTAAATTAAAAATGGCTGCCAAAATGAATACTGCCGACAGTTAATTAATAATAATCTTATTGCTAAAATGTCATTGACTAAAACTAGACTAAAATAATTTAGATTTTCCTTGACTAAAACTAGACTAAAATGTTGAGACTTTTAGTCGACTAAAACTAAATAGGATAAGGTTGACTAAATATGATAAAAACATGTAACACGGGACTAAGACTAAAACTGAAAATAGGACTAGCTGACAAAATTAACACTAACACCAGCTCTGCAATCGGCACTCCAGTCATGTCATGTTTATTTAGGCTATATAGCACTTTATATAGTAAGCAGCTTTATAGTATTAAACATGAAAAAATAGCTTTCAGTTAGAATTATCTTGATTTCTGCTATAAAGCAGCTCTATACGTATAACTCAATATTTTAATGAATTGCAAAACAGAATAATCGACCATAGCTTACTGATTAATCGATTATCGATTAATCGTTTGTTGCAGCCCTATTAAAAAATCCATAGGATCTTACCTTCGTGCTGTGGAAATACAAGACGGAAGAACACAGTGCTCAAAAGGGGCGGAGCTACATAAGGTCTGTCCACCTTATTTAACTGGAACGTGCAAGGTTTCCAGTGTCATTTGCTTCCAGTTATTTTACCTGTACAAAAACAGGCTGTTATGCTGCTTGATATTGCAAAGTTGTATTTGTTCTCTTATTATTTCAATTCATTATCATAATCATAAACATACAAGTTTGTGGCGCAAATAGTTTTACGGTTTACTGCACCTTGTCATTCTTTTAGTTGTTGAATACTGAAGCGGAAGTCTCGCACATTCACAGAAAATAGCGAACTTTCGTGTTATGAAATAAGGTGGATACACACACAGGAATAGAGACATACAAAGTCAGGAGAATGATAATTTGATCCGGGGGGAGATTATTCCTGAAAAGAGCTGATTTGAATTTTGCTGTGTTTTTCGTTTACGTTGAAGCGGCGCTTCTTATGCACGGTAATTCAGCAAACAAAGCTCAGCAGAGTGTGCGTGTTAGTGTGAGTTTACTGCGCAGGTGATTAGAGGCGCTTCAGTCCCTCAGAGGATCTTGTGGAGAGGCGTCAACAGGATCACATTTGATTTGCAAATAGTTTTGATAAGACAACAGTGTGATGTTTTGTCTTTTTTTTTTTTTTAGAAGGCCCTCAAAAGCTGCAGCGGCTTGGTGAAATGGCTCCTCAGCTTTTTAGCTTTTCCCAAAGATGAAAGGCAAAGGCAGACAATTTCCATTAGCGATGTGGCTTCCTCTGGTTGCCACAGCAACATTGCTGCATCCGTTGTGATGTTTCCAGATAAAACTCAAAATTTAGTGCTATTATTGTGCATTAAAGCTGGTGCCATTACGGTGATTCACACAGGCACATTTTGTCCTGATAACCTCTCATTGCCGTCTTATATATGGTATTTTCCATCACAGAATCCCTGTATGAAGCGTCAGAGAAGACGGACAGAGAAAGAAAAGAGAAGCCGTGGTTTATTCTTTTGTGGAATAGAAGGTGAGAGGAGGTGATGATTGATCTATTGTGCCTCAAAATGAAGTTCTGAAGTGCTTTAACTGATTGCTGAACATGAGAATCAGGCCTCTCTTACACATGCTGGCTTTTTTCTCCTGACTCACAGGAAGTGGGACGTTCCTCTGTGGATCTGCTGTCGTACACACTCTCCCCTGATCAGACAACAAAACCAGCACCTGTGAGAAGAGAAAACTTAGTATATATGGAGGGTGAGAAATATTCAGCTGCAACATCAACTGCCTTATATTACACTATGTGACATCTCTGCATATTTTGATTGCGTCATCGGTTCAGTGTTATTATTTTTGGGGTATTAATGTTTCCACAAATTCACAAGCGCAATTTGATTTGAAAAAACTAACCTTTACTTAAATCTTTACTGTCACTTTTGATCGATTTAATGTGTCTTTGCTGAACAAAAATAATTACAAAATTACTTTTTTATTATAAAACAAAACAAAGCAATCTTAGCATGTAATTGCTGTGCTCGTATCGGTTCTTCATTAGTTGGCTTTCATTAGTGGCAGTCACATTTAAGGCTGCCAAAATTCTGTTGCTCAGTATGATTGTAAAGGCAATTAATCTGCAGCTTCTCAAACCACAGCAAATTATAGCAAAAATCATACAGTTTGCACTCAGGATTAATTTGCAGAGAAATGAAAACTGTCATATTTCAATCACCTTAATGTCGTTCTTCCCTTTGTTATTCACTGATTATCTTTTCCTCAGTAATTTATATCATTTTTTTTTATTATTTAACTATCAGTGAAAACACAAATCTATCATAAGACGACTCAGAATTAGTTATATGCATTGCATTTAAGGTACCTTTATGGTGCTTTTGTGTCTTTTTTCAGCTTGGCAAGATA
Organism: Onychostoma macrolepis; assembly: GCF_012432095.1. NCBI lineage: Eukaryota > Metazoa > Chordata > Actinopteri > Cypriniformes > Cyprinidae > Onychostoma > Onychostoma macrolepis. Next base: position 4,449,322 of record NC_081163.1, read on the forward strand.
GATCACCATCAACTTTCATTGTGTGAACAAAAAAAGCTAGGACTTTTATGCCATTATGTGTTTTATGGATGAAAGAAAATTATACAGATTTCTGAGTGAAACATGAATGATTAAATGATTGCACTATTTCTTAAAGGTAAAATTAGAGGACAAAACTTCTGCAGTGCGTTACTACATTATTAAAAACAGCATTTGCCTTCATTCAACCCTTTCTTATTAGATGCATATTTAATATTGCAGTCTATAAGGAAATGTGTTGCAATATAAAACGCAATGAAAGACCAGCAAATATCTTTTGCTTTTCTGATTGTGACATTGGATGTGTGTTTTTGTTTGTTCTTTTGTTGTGCTTGTTTACACTCGTTTTATGGCTAATCAGGGGAAATCAGCATCTGCCGCTCAGACCGAGACTTCCACAGAAATGTGTCAGGAAAGCTCAAAGTAGTTCCTGCCACAGAAGTCTTTGATGAAATATGAATGGCAACAGATTCTTGTATTGATGTTTCCTAATGAATATGCATGAGCGCTTACTCCCATTGTACAGATGTATGTATAAGCTTTTTATTTTTCTCGGATACAGGACTAAATATTTCATTCAGTAGAGGTTTATAATTCATTAGATTTTTTCCTTTCGGCTGTTTTAAATTGTTTTGTTGGAATAGCATGTCAATGTGTGCATTGACATAAATGTTTAAATACGCCACACTGTACCCTTAAATCACTCAAACACACACACGCACACACACAAACTAACATGTGTATCTACACTCCAATGCTGACAGTGATGCAACACCCTCATGGGCTCAGATGAACTAAAAACAAACACAGACTCGTTCTCGCTCTGTTATGTGGTCCCTCTGTATGTTTGCTTTGTTTCATATTGGCTTTGTCCCTTGATGATGCTGTGACACAAACACTGATATTTATGTACAACAGCCTATTTATAGCAGGTATATGTAGAATGCATTTCTCTAAATTCAAGAGTCAAGATATTTAACAGCCACTAAAATAGGATTTAATTTTACTGTACAGCACCACAAAATGTTTACCACACTGGTTTTTGATAACTTCATAAAATTAAATATCGAGATTAGAACTTAAATCTATATAATCTAAAATATAATTGATTAACATATTTTAAAAAATGCATAATTTTACAAGAACATGAAGTGTTTCATCATGCTTCCTAGAACAGAAGTTACATTAAGTACAATTTAAATTGGAATATTTAGATATTTTATTTATTTAATATTTATTTGTATTGTGATATGTAACTATTTGACTGTTTCTGGAAGTTCTTCATATATTGCATGCATATTTTAAACTGATAAATGTTTTAGAAAAAAGTTGGTTAAACACTGAGATACATGTTTAATTTTAAAGAGCTGATTAGTTGCTAAAATCTGGCTCAGTCACAGATCATTTCAAGTTTGTAGGAATCTCAGGTTCATTTCCATCCTGATGTTACAGAAAGTGAAGATATTTGAGTGGGTGAGTTGTTTAACTTGTAATTAGCCCGTTTTCAACAGTTTTGCTCTTTGAGGCTGATTTACAGACTGGTTGTGAACATGTTTACATGCATTTTTTTGTGATATTCATTTTGCTTTATTTTTACACTGCTTCCTCTGAAACAAACAAACAACAACAACAACAAAAAAAAACACATCTTGAAAGGCTCTGAGCCTTTTACATAACAAAAGTGCAAATGCTGAGCTTAGATGCCACCCATATGCAAGTAAGTAAGGTTTGGTTTTAGTTATAGCACACAGGTTACATAGTGCTTTAAAGGAAACATAAATTACACAGAATAATATAAAAGGTAAAAATAAAGTAGGAAATTATTTGCATCCTCATAAATTAACTTGCATTTTTTCAGCGATGCATCATCATGTATTGTTAGTTTGTCGTAGGACTGACAGAAGAAGGAGTATTACTCTGCGTCTCAGACAGAAACAGCATTGTGATGGAGATTTTATGAGGAACAAGATGGAGGGCTTTGGCTCAGTGCCTAGATGGAGAGCACAGGATGGCCTGACTGAGATTTCTTTTAGAAAGCCTGCACTGTCATCCAACCGAATGTGGGTTAGTCATCAAGGGTTTCCCTGCAACTCATCTGCTGTTTAGCATACAAGTGCTTTTTAATTTAGTAAATACAGTGGCAGCCATGTTCATTCCCGCTGAAGCATTTTTTTCACTCAGTCACAGATTTTGTGTTCATTTCGACTTGTGTTTAGTCACTCAAAAACCACTCTGACCAGTTTGAAGCGGTGGACTAAGCCATTAGACCAGTAACTTTTGAGTTCAGGAATCATTAATTGAAGAATTAGTACACCCCAAAATGAAAATTTGCTAAAAAAATATATATATATACTCACCCTTAGACCATCCAAGATGTAGATGAGTTAGTGTCTTCATCAGATCAGATTTGGAGAAATGTAGCATTACATCACTCGCTCACCAATGGATGCTCTGCAGTGAATGGGTGCCGTCAGAATAAGAGTCCAAACAGCTGATAAAACCATCACAATAATCCACACGTAATCCACACCACTCCAATCCATCAGTTAACATCTTGTGAAGAGAAAAGCTGTATGTTTGTAAGACACAAATTCATAATTAAGACGTTTTTAACTTCAGACCATTGCTTCTAGCTAAAATACCTAGAGATTTGTATCCATAATATTGCTTTCTCTTGTGAAAAAGCCATTTAGTCTGAATCAGAAGAGAAATTAGCACAGATTAATTTACAAGCCAAAACAGTTCTAAGCAAATATATTGGTGGATTTTGATGTGAGAGGATGACAGGGGATGGACTTTTCACTGGAGGAAGCATTTTAATGGATTATGGACTGGTATTTTAGCCAGAAGCAACGGTTTGAAGCTAAAATATCTTAATAATGGATTTGTTTATTACAAACATTCAACTTTTCGCTTCTCAAGATGTTAACTGATGGACTGAAGTGGTGTGGATTATTGTGCTGTTGTATGGTGTGGATTATTGTACTCATTCATTGGTGAGCGAGTGATGGTTGGATGGTTGGATGGCCTGAGGGAGAGTAGATTTTCAGCCAGTTTTTCATTTCTGGGTGAACTATTCCTTAAACAGCCAGCTCATTTGTCATTTGTTGTGAATCAGAGCTGTATGCAACCAGACAGTACAGGAAAGTAGAAAAATGCCTTTGTTTTTTTTTGTCTTTTGTATCATTTTTAAGCGGCTAATAGTGCTCTCTCATCACATTCAATTCACACTGCAAACTCAACACTCAGCTAAAACATTACTTTTTTCCGCAGTGGTGTAGATTTAGAGGCTGTACAACTCTTCCGCTGGATAGCAGTGCAGAAAACAAAAGCATTTTAGGGAAAATCTAAAATGTTTAATGTGATAAACGCTTCAAGGAAACCAGATTTCTTGCTTGTAATACACAATATCTTCTACCAAACAAGCTGTAATCCTAGGACAAAGACAAAAGTTTTCTATCCTTCAGAAAATCCCATTATATGGAGACCCAACATTGCTTAATGTACCAAATCAGCAACCCAGGAACACATAATCTTTTAAACTCGCTGGTCGTAAACACTGTCTACAGGCGATAGGATCACGCCATAATCAAAACACAAAGCCAAAAAGGCTTTTCTTTATAGCCAATTGGGTTTCTGTAGGAAGCAAGTTTAATGTTAAACTTTTAGATTAGGTTGGTGAGCTCGACCATTTGTCTTCAGACAATGTTTATGATCAATAAGATGCTAAATAAAGTTGGTCTTGCGAGGCCAAAGTATTAGTACATGTTAAGCTGTGTCTATATAATGGATCTGGATGGGTAAGAGGCATTAAGGTAAATCTTTGTGCTTTGTGTTTTGATTTTGGCATCGTTCTCGCATGCAGATGGTGTTTATGTTCATTATGCTTTGAGAGGAATTTTGCGGTCATCGCTTTGGTACATTAATCAACATTTGTTCGTTTTATAATGAGCTACACAGAGGAAGAAAATGTTGTCTTATTTTTTGGACTGGTTGTTTTGGCTGTAGATGGTGTTTATGATGAGAAGTGTGAAATTTGGCTGTTTTCATAGTATATTAAGCCACATACTGTAAGTTATTTCAGTGCAGTGTTTATCGGTGGAAAAGTGTGGCCGTTTAAGAACCCGTTAATCAACAAAATATTATGAAAATGATTCGGTTCCAGTGTTTCTTATGAAATGGAAACCGGTTCTGAATAGGAATTAGTTCTCAATTCCTATAGTCCCTGTGGTGATAAAGTATGATCTCTTAATAGCCAATTGCATCTGGGAAAATGGCCAAGTCTGGACACTGAAGTGCTGTAAAGAGTGATGTGAAAGGTCCAGCCGGAGGCATCCGAGCAATTAAAGCATATGCTCAAAGCACCTCATTTGTTAAGTGTCACGTATTAGCAATCTTTAGGCTTGTGGAAAGGTTGACAGATTTCGAAATCAGATTTAGACCTGAGCTTGACCTGAAACTCTCATCTCATTCCTGACCTTCGCCCTCCGAAATCGCAGAAGACTGTTTAACGCTCTCAAAATTGTATTGTGATCTCATCTTCCTGAAGGTAGCAGTTCAAATGTTCTTTTATTCTTTTAGCCACAAGGGTTCAGCCATTGCTTTTCCTTTTAGAGGCCTTTGTTTAATGATGAAAAAGAGTCAGGAAAATGTTATAGCTTATGTGTTTTATCTCAGATATTGCTCTTATTGTCGTACTGTGATTTGATGAGAAATACATGAATTCATATTGAAATCGCCAACATTTGATTGCAGACTTAAGTATCTCGGGGAATTTGAGCAGATATTGAGATGATGATCAGATTTGTTTTGAAACACTGAAAAGAAGAATACTTTTCCTTTTTTGAGGCCTTTGTTTAATGATGAAAAAAAAAAAGATTCAAAGGTGAGGAAAACTGTATTGCTCAAGAGACCTTTCCGACATCCGAATCCAGAATTTCTGTGTTTTTCTCTCACTACCTGCATAAAAATCCCTTTTTTTTTTTTTTTTTTTACAAACTCCAAGGTCGTCTGGTAATTTTAATTGCTGTCCGAATCAACATCTCTAAGTTTACAGGAAGAAATGAGTTCAGAATTCACTGTTTAAATCCTTTTTGACCACTGTCGAACACCGTACGGTAACTGGTGCACTTTGCTGTAATTTGCATGCATATTTATTACTGAAATGCTGGAAACTACAAAAGAACAGTATCTCATAACTGCTCCACAACAGTAAGTGGGAGCTGTTAAAAACAAAAACAAGAAAGAGAAGAAAAACACATAAACATTTGAAATTATTATAGCAGTGACAGGTATGCAATATAATTTGAAAATATGTATTATACACAATTATATACATAAAAATATAAACCAAGCAACTTTATGTTTACCTTATGTAAAGAAGAGGTTGCATTAAGTTATTTCTTCACATTTTTAATGATATCCATAATTTTAACCATTTCAACTATAGTGCATCTGTTTTCCAACTTTTATAAACAGGTTTTATTATCAAATAATGAATAGGATATTATTAAATATTTAGTTATTCTCATTATACTGTGAATAAATCCCCATCCGAATTCAGAGTTTTATCACTGAAGTGCCATATAAATGTATTTTTACGGGTCCGAATAGGGCTTTAGTTGTGTTTTTATCCCAGATATTGCTCCTAGTATAAATAAAAATAGACACAAGTGAGAAGAATTTTAATTGTTGACTTTTTTTTTTTAATCTTGACTCATCTGAGCACAATTTTCGACATTATAGAGATATTTTCTGAAACTCTAGAGGAGACACGTGAGATTTTGTTTTTTTGCTTAAACTTTTGATTTCACTGCTGTTTAGGAGAAAAAAAAAAAAGATTAAAGATCTCATTTGTGATTGTTATTTCCTACAAGTGAAACTGAGGTGTTTTGTATGATGGCAGACCGCTAAGATGTTGGCTTAGGATTGGGTACATAAATGATAAAATTTCCATTTCACTCAAAATTATTTTGCTGCAGATCAATTGAAAAAGGCCTTGGGTTGTTATCTAACTGCTATTAGCAGAGGAACCATGACACAAAGTCATTAGAGGTGAAATATGTGAGTGCAGTGTCTCCCTGTTTCAAGTTATGAATTAACAATAGATGCAACCTGTTTGATTGTACAATGATAAACAACAGTGCAATCATTACCATAATATTGAGGAAAAAACATTTCGGGTAATTTGGATTGCAGGAGAACATTAACTTTGAATACAAAGCAGCAAACATTTATTCATGTATATTAAACAGACAAATGCGATTTTATTAGCACAGATCCAATTATGGGGCGAGGAATCATTAGAGCCATTACAAACACGGGGAAATGCTGCCACATGCACTTTCCCTGGGAAAAAAGGCTTCTTGTTTTCTATTTGTTCTCCTAACGCACGTTTTGAAATGTTGCTGTGGATTTTAAATGACTTTTGTGGCATGGGTTATAGACACATTCAGAAAAAGACATGGGTTTTATGACACGCCATTCAGAGTGGGCGCCTGCTGTGAATTTGACACCCGTTGTGAATTGTGTTTGATATTGCTGAGACATTTTGTTGGTACGAACACCTGGTAATGATGTTTCGCCATGTGTGTCTCGGATAATGCAAATGGCTGTATATCTCTTTTTCGACACGACACCTCATTACAGGTGTTATATCGTGACAGTGGTCCAATGCCTAGAACCGAAATAGTATGGGCTGTTTTGAAAATGTTTTTGATTCATATATGCAAAAGCACCCTGCCCGTTTATATAGATTTTTCTGCCAAGTGGATTTCCAATGCAACTTCCAGGGGGAAAAAAGTTTTAATAAATGAATTTTAATAATAAAATAATACAAATGTTAATACATTATTAATAAATAAACTAGGGCTATCAAATCAATTTATCACGATTAACATAATATATGTGTGTGTACTGTGTATATTATATATAAATATAAACACATACATGTATGTATGTATGTATGTATGTATATATTTAAGAAATTTTATTTTGGATGCGATCAATCACGATTAATCGATTTGACAGTAAGTAAATACATAAATTCCAAATGGTTTATACAATACGTAATCCAAATGGCATAACTAAAAAGAAATAACATTATATTTATTATAGTTTCATCTAAAAATATAATATACATACTTGCATAAACTTGGCAATAATTTGACAATAATTCAGCATATAATATTTAATATTAAATATTGTTCATTTGTTTGTTCATTCATTTATTATTATATTTTATAAATTTATATTTATGTTTTTTTCTGTATAAAATGTATATTAGATTTATTAGTTATCTATATATTAGAGTTTTTATTTGTATTATATGCTGAATTATTGCCCTGCCAAATTTATGTATGTATATATTAATATTATTTTAGTTCTTATTTACTTATGCATGGCTACCTTTTGGAAGGTGACTTCAAAATACATGAACCTCACACATTAGGTTTCTGTTTCTGCTTAGAATCAGCCAAAAGGAAATACATGTTGTTTCTAATCCTTGAATGTAGCCTAATATAGCCATTTCATGTAATATTTAAAGCACGAGAAGCTGTGTATTTCATAAACGGATTTAACTAGCGGCGGTTCATAAAAATAAATTGATAAAAAATATGCTATTTATAAGATGCAGTTCATTGAAATCTTCTGCAGTCCTAATATTTGGAAACTCTGTGCTAGACTGTCCTACACATTTGATTTGCAGTGAACTAGTAAGTCATGCTTTTGTTGTCTTTGTTTATGTCTAATCTCACCCAGGGCACAAAGCTGGCCAGGACTGCGACTAGTGTCTTCTCAAAAATAGATGCACGACGCCCTTGCAAACCGTGTTAGTCACGTCCACCGTCCTTCTTCTTAGTCCGAGGTGCCACTTTATTCTTTCAGCAAGTATTTAGAATGACAGTTACAGATCACACAGCGCTGAAAATAAGACGAGAGATTATGTTGGTGACACCTTGCTGAGTCCGTCAATCACTCTGCCTCGGACCCGGTGAGAAATATTAAACCCAGCACGTTAGCGTGTCTGTATCAAAACACTGTGAGGGTGAATTATATGCTAGACACAACAGAAGTGATAGCAAAGGTTTAGCCCTCACTGCCCTGCATTCATTCACTCACTCTGATGGGTTCAACTACCTTGACTCTTTGCAGAGGACAGACTCCGAATGAAGTGCATGTGTGTAAATCGTTGTCCTGTGGACTACCTGCGAGGTTTTAAAGAACAGTAAGAGTATTATTTAATAGCTGTGTGATAGCTCTGTCAATTTCTTAAGTTTAGTGATTGAAAAATGAGCTAGAGATTTCTGTGAACGGCGTGAATTACGGTAAAATGTGTTTATAAAGTGGTCAAATCGATCGCATGCTATTTTAACGTGAGCTAGAATGAACTGGGCCATTGCAAAGCATCTCTATCAGTCGTTTTTCTTCCCTTTTCCAGTAACGTGATTAAAACCTGCAGAGACTGTGAATCAGAGTCGAATCGAGCGCTTCTCGCAGTCACTGAAGAGAGGGAAGCCTCATTTGAAAGTGATTACAGCGAATCACGTTAGTGTAAGTGAATAGAACTGTTCTTAACCTTTGCACGTACAACACATTCACTATGAGCTGAAACAATATGTGATTTAAAGGAATAGCTCACCAAAAAAATTAAAATAAGCTGAAAATAGCTCACTCTCAGGCTATAGAAGATGTAGATGTGTTTGTTTCTTCATCAGAACAGATTGGAAAAATTACAGCATTACATCACTTGCTCACCAGTGGATCCTCTGCAGTGAATGGGTGCCGTCAGAATGAGAGTCCAAACAGCTGATAAAAAGCATCACAATAATCCACAAGTAATCCACACCACTCCAGTCCATCAGTTAACATCTTGTGAAGCCAGAAGCTTTGTATTTGTAAGAAGCATTATTAAGGTGTTTTAATTTGAAACCATCGCTTTTGTCAAATAGAGTCCATAATCCATAAAAATGTCCATAATCCTTAAAAATCCATACCGTGATTTTAACGGTAAAAAACTGTGAGAAAGCTACGGTAAAAACCTGTTAAATGGTTAACGGTAAGTTCCCCTAATATATATATGGTAAAAAACTGTAATAGACATTTCAGACAATTTTACGGTGAAAAACCACTTTTGGAGGATCCATTGCAAATTTACAGGGAAAAACCGTAAATTGATGTTCCCAGAATTCCCTGCGTTGCATTTCAAATTTTGTTTGAATTTGATGTTTTTTTTTCTTTGAAATAACTAGGTTTCTTAGTTTTTTCTTAGCAGTTATGTTTATTAGGGTTGTATGTTACATCTAATGTTGTTAAATTAATGTTTATTGCATATTTCAGTTTAATGAGTCTCACCATGATGGTGTTTAGTGCTTGTGTGAATGACACTGTGCACCTTCTATATATGTTATTATTTAAAAGCTGCTTGTGATGGGCTTTGGTTCATCATGTGACTTTCTCATCACCTGCATTTGGTGGTTATCAGTGTATTTCAAAGGTACAAAACAGATTTCAATACTTCAGTAGGTTGGTATATTAACATTACATCAGTTGATTACACTGTAAATTTAAGTTAAAACCGTAAAACCTAAAATGTTGCTACCGTATATTTTACGGTAGAATTCACCACAGCTGCCGTTTTTGTACCATAAATTTTCCGGAATTTTTTTTACAGTGTATATATTCATCTTTAAGAAAGTACACTGGCTAGGTTCTTAATTACATCTACAACATGTTTGAAACTTGTTAAATGTGATTTTCACACATACATACCAATATAAACTAACTGGACGGAACCTTTGAAAGAGCATGCCACTTCATAACCCTAATGACATGTGCATGCTCACTCAGCCCAACAGCTAGTCTTGGTGAGGGATGAATGAAGCAACTCATCTTATGATCCTGTAGCTGTATGAAGGTCATATAATGTATGTCCGTGGGGATTGTTTGTATTGTATGTTATCATATAATTTAAGTAAACAAGGCCACTGTATGAGTTCTTATCTAAGACTATGGCACAAGAGACAACATCACATTCTATGTATTGATATTTGTTTGTTCCTTCACCCTTTAAAAGTGTCTTAAGTACAAACCCGCATTATAATTGCATTCCTTTTTTATTCACAATTTGTACAGTGTCCCAACTTTTTTGGAATCGGGTTTGTATTTTAATAATGTGATTTTAACATCGGCCTAAACACAGGCTATGTTCAGTGAAGGGTGCTTGATAAGTCAGTCTCTCCTCACCTTATACTTTCATGAGCTCTGAAATTCACCAACAATCGGTTTTGCTGTACTTTTGCTAAACATGTGAACTCGGTAGAGTGCACTCTATTGGGAATCTGTGTTGCAGATTTGGCACATTTTTCAGAAGAAACCTTTAGAGTCTAGAAACTCATTACAGCTAAAGACACAAGGCTCACCATGTATTTCAAATCTGAGAAAGATGATACTGTGTAATTTTTATTTTATTTTTTTAAGATGAGACTTTCTTTTTGGGCAAACAAAGAAAATGTTAGGTATGAATTGAAATCCAGTATGTTTCTGCTAACAGGTGCTGTAAGGGCAGGGTTTCCAAACACAGCTTTTGCCTACGGCGCAAATGTAACAATGGTGTATTTGCAAATAAAACTATTTAATTTGTTAAATATTGAAGTAATACTTCAGTAATTTATTTTAGTTGAATCCTCTGTTGACCTGTTATGATTAAATGTACAATACAACACACTGTATTTGAGTTCTACTTGAGTATAAAAATAATTTAGATAAAAATAAATGTTTTGAGTTGCAAATAATTATAATAATAATTCATAATGATGCAGTACTTTGTATAGTTATGAACTTTACCTTTTTAATTATTTAACCACACTTTAAATAGTGCTTTTCACAATTTTGAATGGTTGCAAAGCAGCTTTACATACATATGTGACCCTGGACCAAAAAAACAGTCATAAGTAGCACGGGTATATTTGTAGAAAAAGCCAAAAATACATTGTATGGGTCAAAATGATCGATTTTTCTTTTATGTCAAAAGTCATTAGGATATTAAGTAAAGATCATGTTCCATGAAGATATTTTGTAAATTTCCTATCGTGAATATATATAAACTTAATTTTGATTAGTAATATGCATTGCTAAGGACTTCATCTGGGCAACTTTAAAGGTGATTTTCTCAATTCAGGAAACAGAAGCAGAGAGTGCTACACGGGTGTCTTTATAAAACCCCTGGTGCTCATTGGATATAATGGAGGTAGAAATCAAATTGTATAGACAAAATACTTCCAAGGCACTCACAGGGTGAAATAAAAAGCCTTTAATATATTGGGCTTAAAGCATTACAAATAATTAAAAGTAGATCTACGCGTTTCGGCACAAAGCCTTCTTCAGGACACACATCAATTGCTTACACAGGTGCTCTTAAACTAGTGTTAATTGCTGAATCATCCAAAACAGCTGGTTAATATGTAGGAGTGGCTAATACTGATATCTCAATCCAAAAAAGGCACAACCTTCATAACTACAACAATACAAAGATCAAGTCACACATCATCAACAATACAAATTACAAAAATGGTAGAAAATCTATTTCTTCATTGACTCCTGGGGACTTAGTTGCCTGGAGCATGTGGATCCAAAAAGTCTCTCTTTGTAAAAGCTGTTTCTGTCTATTCCCACCTCTTATTGAACCTGGGATAGATTCAATTCCAATAACTTTAAGAGAACTCTCAGTAACATGGCCCACCTCATTATAATGCCTTGCCATAGGATATGCCATATTTTTCACACGAATAGCATATTTGTGTTCAGCCACTCTTAAGCGCAATTTTCTCAATATTTGGATTTTTTTGCACCCTCAGATTCCAGATTTTCAAATACTTGTATCTCGGCCAAATATTGTCCGATACTAACAAACCACACATCAATGGAAAACTTGTTTAAAACAATTTACCCTTATGACTGGTTTTGTGGTTCATGGTCACATATAGAAAGTAACAAAAGTAAAGATATGTAAACAACATATAGTCATGGATTTGAAATGGTGAAAGAAATTCACAAACTTGATCAGAAGGTTTATTACTGTAGTATATTCACAATACACTCCAATGCAACTTTACCAACACACTTTTTTCCATTAATGTCCCGTATACGGACAACGTTGCACTGGGAAATGTGGACTGCAGTTCTTTGGGCTGTCAAAATATTATGAATTATTAAACGAATTATTAAAATGATCCTGACCAGCCCTTAAAACTACACAAAAAGTTAAAATGTCAAATAAATTCAGAGATGTTAACTACATGAAAAGTAACAAAATGTATTAAAATAATTTCAATTCATACTCTCATACAAATCCTGAGCGTACTGCGAGGCCGTCAAACCACCAAAACATTTCATTGCATTTTACATTAACATTTGTGCAGTGCATTGAGAGTTGAAGCGTGCAGAGATGTTACGGATGGGTTTATTCCATCTGCATGCACTGAAACATAAGCGGAACTGTCTGTGTTTTAGTGCATGTACAAGAATAAATCTAATGTTATGTGGGTTTATCCAATTGTTTCCTGCAGCGTCAATGACAGATCATGTCAGGTAAAAGGGAAGCAAAACATTGTGCAGATGATATTTCATGTTGTGTCCGCTGACTTCAACAGCTTCAAGTTTAACGCACTTTCATGTTCTATACAGGCACGTTTATTTCCACGCACCGCTGGTTTTCATATAATTTGAGCTGTCAATGATGAAAAAAACAAAAAACAGCTTACTTGTAGTAGTATTTCTAACAGTATAGAAAGACTACAAAGTAACCGCAGTTTTTCACAGCGCATGTCTGCTTTGGTGGCGCACCTGGTAAAGCGAGTGCACGTTTGTGTGGCAGTGACCCGGGTTCGAATCCAGTCCGCGGTGTTTCCTCCAGCCAATGTTCAGATGTCTGAGTCCAATGTTCCACTGATGTTCTCGCGGTAATTGAGTTGACTGGTATGTTGGGGTGTTAGTAAAAGGCAATTACTTAAGCTGTGCCATTTATTTATGAAGGTCAATTTATTGCATTAAAAGTACACAATAATTGTGTCATTAGCACACTTCAAGTTTAATTGGAATGCCATTGCAATGCATTTTAAAGTCTCTAAAAGTAAGGGATAGTATGACCTCAGTTTGTTATTAGTATAATATTAATGCATGTTCAACACTCTTACAGTGTAATTGAATTGCTATTGTAATGTCACCAATATACATTTGAAGTTTATGCTGAATGAATTCTGCATTTCAAAAATTAAATAAAAGAGTGGATATTTAAAGTGTACTTAAGTATACTTGGAATAGTTCCACTTTAGCACAAACAAGTATATTTATTACAACTTCAGCACTGCCTTTGCACAACTAAAATGCATTTAGTACAAAATTAGTTGTTCCAATTTATCAGACTTTAAGTATACCAATTTATAGTGTGCCACAAATATATTTAGTTATACTAAAGTACATACAAATAAATTGTACTTAAGTATACCCTTTTTTTCACTAGGGGTATTATGGATAGAAGACTCGCTTAAGCCTGAAAGCAACAGGACCCAAAAAAAGACTTTTATTTTTATTTATTTTTACAAAAATGCAGCTTTTCACTTCACTTTGATGGATAAGACTTTGATGGACTGGAGTCTTGTGGATTATTGTTTTTATCAGCTGTTTGGACTCTGATTCTGACGGCACCCATTCACTGCAGAGGATCCATTGCTAAGCAAGTGATGTAATGCTACATTTCTCCAAATCTGTTCCCATGAAGAAACAAACTCATTCACATCTTGGATGGCCTGAGCGTAAGTACATTTTCAGCAAATTTCCATTTTGGGTGAACTATTAATTAAGTTAGTAACATATATTTATAGTGAAACAAATTTAGCTGTATTTAAAGTTTCTGTCAATTCCAGTTTCACTGTCAGGGGATTAGTAAATATTTGTATGTCTCTAAAATGATTATACCTCACCAGTCCTACACTGAGCACAGAGTCTTTTTTTCCGTAGCTAGACTGTAAGCACTGAGCCTCTTTCTCACCATTTCAACTTTCCGTTTCTCTTCTGTTTTGTCATGCGTGCAGTGAGATGTATCAGATTGGAAAGATTGTTTCGAAACTCGCTGCTTATCAGCTGTCAGTGCAGAGGGAAAGTGAGAAGGAAAGAGTGAGAGAGAGTGAGGTGTTGCAGAGGAAGGGAGTGTGGGAGAGGAAATGTTAAACCGATTAAAATAATTGAAAGCCAGTAAAACATTCCCCAGAGGGGTAGATATGATTACTGATCAGTCTGCCATGACCACTGCAGATTTTAAAAGACTTACACATCGTGTTACAACAATTTTGTCACTTTAAAAGAGTCAATGGTGCTTGACCAATCACATTCACAGATGGATTATTAGATGGATATATGGACAGATGGCGCGATAGACATACTACTGTTCAAAAATTTGGGGTCAGTATGATTTTTTTGAGAAGGAATTAATATTTTTTATTCTGCAATGATGGATTAAATTGAGTGTCAGTAAAGACATTTATAACTTTACTAAATATTTCAATTTCAAATAAATGCTGTTCTTTTGAACTTTGTATTTATCCAAAAAAATATGAAGCAGCAACATTTTTCAACATTGATAATAATAAGAAATGCATCTTGAGCAGCAAATCAGTATATTAGAATGATTTCTGAAGGATCATGTGACACCGAAGACTGGAGTAATGATGCTGAAAATTCAGCTTTGCATCGCAGGAATAAATGACAATTTAATATATATTTTAATAAAAAACAGTTATTTGAGATTGTAATAATATTTCACAATATTACAGTGTTTACTGTATTTTTGATCAAATAAATGCAGCCTTTGTGAGCAGAAGAGACTTCTTTCAAAAAATCTTACTTCTATAGATATTAGATAGATACATAGTCAGAATTTTAGCACTATAACTGAACTTGTTTACATGAATCAGTTTAGTGTTGACAACTAGTTCATCGTGACAAGTTGGCAATTCATTATCATCCAAAAATAGCATTTGTTTCCATATGGTCAGGCCTATATATACCCACCATGTTTGGAATGGTTGAATCTCGACAATCTCCCTGAATGACGTTATTGTTGTTGTGACACTTGATCGTTGTCGTTCTGCGGGGACTTTATTTTAAGCTATTGAATTCTGCAGTGCTGTGTTGTGGTTTTATACCGTCTCTGGTGGTCTGTCTGCTGTCCTCCTCCTGTCAGCCTTCATGTCTCTCCATCCTGCTGTGACTGTGCAGGGCATGACGGAGCGGCGAATGCCGGTATTCTGAGAGTCTGAGATCGTCTTTCTCTGTGGAGCTCCTGGTATGGATGTAGATGTGGAGAGGGGATATGGCGACACATTTCTGCAGACAGGTGACAGGACGCTGAGGTGTCATTTCCCCTGATGGTGAACTGGACAACCCAGTCACACTGCTGTCAGATTTGTGTTGGTTTATGATGGCTTTCCAAACTACAAGCTATTTAAATTTAGTCAAGCAATCATTTAAAAAAAAAAAAAAGAGGAAATAGCAAAAATGCAGTACAAGTTTGTTCTAAAAATAGCTCATTATAAAAAAAAACTCCCACCTTTGTTTAGGGGGAAATATGTATTTAAATCTGTTAATCACATTTTATTACAATGTTCTCCGGAATACTTCATTGTGGCATATTTTTGTATAATTTGCATATTTCACTGTAGTCCATAGGAATTTGACAGTTCTACTTTCATTTGTCTCATATTAATCCGCATTCAGAAAATCAAAAATCAGTTTTTGTGTATTCATTAAAAAATGTAAATAAAAAAACAATACAATTTAAAATAAAATTGAATAAATGATAATTGACAAAAACAGGCATATTAATCGTTTTTATTATTTTGTTAAATCTAACAATAAATAATAAATTCATACATTTATTAAAGAAAATGAAAACAATATTTTATAGAGGACTTGGACTGCAATTATGAATGAACTTGAACTCAGGTTCAATTGTATTCGAACTTGCCACAGACTCGAGTACAGTCGAGATAAAAAAAGACTCTCTGGGATTAAAAATCACTTTCACAGGAGTGTCCTGGCCACAATGGGCAGCGAGGGGAAAAAAAATTAACAAATAAAATAAAATTAAGATAACACAATATAAATAAACTGTCTTTCACCCCAAATCAATAACAACGCTTTTTTTAATTATCTGTTGGTTTTGTTTCAAAACCATTAGTGACAATTGCTATTTGACCCCCCACCCCTCTACACAATTTGTGGATTACGCAGTAAATATTCATCCATGGCATTTGATATTTTGACTTTCATCTTTTTTTATATATTTCTTTCACCAGAAAAGGTCGAAATCAAAATTTGAGTTGAATTGACCCATAAGTTGACTCTGGTTCAAAATGACCCATTTGCTTTTCTTTATCCTTTTGCCAAAAGCTTTTCTTTTTGTGTTTGCCAGATGAGGTGAAAAACATGACATTGGACAGTGTATTATTTTATCGTCCAATTCAGTGAACCTTTTAAATATGCCTGTTTATTTGTCAGTGTGAAAAGTAACTTATTAATTTACATTATTTACATTTACTACATTTTAAACATGAATTAAAAGTTTTTAGATATGTCTTTTAATTTTGAGAAGTGCCATTTTACACTTTTATTCTTCAATTTGAAAATTGACAATGGAATTCATTTTAAGTCACATACCTAGTCCTCCATACAGGAGTCACCAACGAACAAGAAACCATTAGAGTTTCGGGGTTTTTTTATGCTGTAAAGGACCATTTTTCTTAGAGAAAGCTTTACGCTGATTTACAAGCCAGAAAATTATTTTTCTATAACTTGTGGGGGAAAAAGTAGCTTGTTACTGGAAAAGCTGCACTATTTTAGTTGTACTACTGTCACGCTTCTAAAAATTGCATTGAAGTTAGCAGCATCGCTACTTTTAGTTAGTTGCTCCCCAACGCTGATCGCTCTAGAGAGGACGGTTCAGGCGGGCTGGCGCCCTGCTGGGAGCGGAGAGACAGGGTCTCTCATATATCTGTCCCTCCGCGTCTCTGTGGGTCTCAGGTGTCTGCTGTGCTGTTTGTGTCTCTGGAGCCTCTCTATTACATCACTGACCTGGTTTGCAGAACTTTCAACCTCTTCAGAACTCTGACCCGCAGAACCTGGTTTAATGCTGGACACTTAGTATGTGCACACTGTTTTAGGCTTGTAAGAGAGCATCTCAGTTTTTAGCTGGTTTTTAGTACATCTGAGCTCAGTCTATATAGAGCATCAGACTTTTAGGAATAGTTCACCCAAAAATGAAAATTTGCTGAAAATGTAATCACCCTCAGGCCATTTAAGATGTGGATGATTTTGTTTCTTTATCTGAACAGATTTGGAGAAATTTAGCATGACATTACCCGCTCACCAATGGATCCTCTGCAGTGAATGGGTGCCGTCAGAATGAGAGTCTAAACAGCTGATTAAAAAAAAAGTTATGTAGCTATATTTCTCCAAACCTGTTGAAGAAACAAACATCTCTACATTTTAGATGGCCTGAGGGTGAGTACATTTTCATCAGCTTCATTTTTGGGTGAACTATTCCTTTAATCTTAAGGTTCAGATGAAAGCCTCACAGTTCATTGAGTTCCTGTAGCTCAGCTTTTAGTGCATGGCGTTAGCAGTGCCAAGGTCATGGGTTTGATTTTCAGTCGCTTAGGATAGAATGGCTGCCAAATGCAAAAATATTGGCTCTACCAAATTTCAGCAACATCAAGCATATTTGATATTATCCTTCAGTCGTGTGATGGGCTCTCCTTGCTTTGGCAGTGACCAATGAGCTTTTTCTCTAAAGAACTGGCAAGCTGCTGTCCTCTTCGAATCTGATCCAAACTAATTTTTCCTCAGCAAACACAAAGCCACGTATCTCAAATGCTGATTGTTATGTATGAGCATTTGTTCCTCCTGTACTTAAATGACTAATGAAACTAGAAAGTGGAGGCAGCACTGTTTGTAATTATTCAATGTATTATTGAAGTGAATTCATTATATTACAATTGTTTTCGTTTATGCAGCACTCCAGAGATTTCGATAAGCTTTCTATTGATTTCCTGCCCAAATAGAGTCCCATGATCCAGAAAAAAACACTGTAAATAGCAGGGATTTCAAAACTGTTATTTAAAGGCCTGGAAAAGTCATGGAAATTATTAAAAATGTCATGAAAAAAAATCTTGGGAATTTATTCTTGACTATTTATTCTTCTTTGTCAATGCATTCTTTATAAAATCATTTTCGTTTTCCAGTCAGTCATTGCAAACTGCTGAAAATATCATAAAAAAATCATGCAAATTGGTCAGAAAATGTGCAAACACTGCATGAATTCAGAGAGAAATGTCAGCGGCAATCATTTAGTCTGTCACCTCTGTTTCTTATTTAATCGGTGAGTGTGACAGATGCAAAAGTGTCAGAATTCACCCAAAAAAGGTCGATAGGTGAGACAACCCTGAACAAAATCGGTTCATCGGAGTCAGTGGATGCCAGAGCCAATGGACCCAGTGGAGAATGCATAAAATTAACCTTGCAAAACACATAAAATAAATGTCAGAAAAATCTAATTTTTTGAAATGGAACATTTTATTGAGCCTTGAGGGGAAAAAAATCCCAAATGTCTCAAAACAAATGTTTGCATGCATGTTTTTGTTGAGTATCATTTGATGCTTGAGGTTTTTATGGCTCATATGATATAGGAGAATATGGAGTTCATACTCAAGGAGAAAAAGGCATCACATTTTTATTCAGAGGCTCAAACTGAGCAAAATATGTAATTTGGTGCAAGTCTAATAGCTTGGAATGCAAATTAATGCGACTTTTGTAACAGTATAGCAGACTACTTACATAAAATACATATAACTCTATATCTCCCAATAATATGTCGTAAGATGACATTTAAATGCTTAGTTTGATGATCCAAACTCTCAAAACATATAATGCAGTGCAATACAATGATGATTGAGAGATGAACAGAGAAACGTTCCTCAAAAGCCTGACGACAATCACATTTTAACATGATTTTGCTAAAAAAAAATGTGTATAATCAAGGAAACCGTCCAGTAAGTGTTCATTTTTAAATATTACTAGCAATTCAAAATTTATTCTGTCATTTACTTCATAAAAATCAGTAAAGATTTCACAGTGAAAAAAAGACACGTGAAGCACAAGCTGAAGGTGGACGTTTGAATAATTAAACTAAAAGGCCTTTTACTTGCTAAAAAAGTCTAAACTATCAGATGACAGGAGGCATGTAGTAGATTGTGTGCAACAGGTTTTTCAGCAAAGTTTTGATCAGTTTAGAGGCAGTAGAAGTTTGTGTATGAAATATGATACAGTGTGCGTTTCAGATTAGATGCAGTTGTAATAATCTCATAGTGCAGCATTAGCATGTAATTGTAATGACTGAGCATAATATTGATTTGAGAAAGAACCACTGACTGTTGCTTCCCCAGCATGACACCAAAGGCATGAAGACCTCCAAAAAAAGCCCAGCTGGCAGTGCGCAGGCCTGAACGAGGGGAGGGGAAAGAAGAAGACGGTCTGAAATAAAAGCAGCTGTTCCCCAAGGCTTGCTGAATACGCGTTACGTTTATGGGTGCCGCTGGAGCTGGTCTCCACTAGCCTCTGGAGCTCTAAACAAACCAGACTGCTGGCGAGTCTGACCACCTGCAGGACAGGCAGGAAACTACAGGCCCAATCTGTGGATCTCTAACCCTCCTCTTCCTCAGGACTGACACACAGCCGGTGAGTGAGACGGCTGGGTTTATCTGCTTGTTGTGTTTTAAAGGAAATGTGCAGTTTTGTAGTCATTGTTAGTGACTGTGGCGATTGACACATTACTCTGATAATGAGTGCTTGCTGAGATTTGGGGATGAGAGTAGAGTGATTCTGTTAATGATTATTTTACAGCTTGAAGAACAGCATAATGATTTATAATAACCGGTCCTAACTAGATGCCTTTTGGTAGTGTTTTTTTTTTTTTTTGCTTCTATATTTTTTTAGTATTTTCTATGTAATTTATTATTATTATTAATATTATTATTATATGTCATTTTAAGTAATATTGCATACAAATGTATATATCAATATGTATTATTATTAATGCATCAAGCTTATATATTTTTATATAATTATTAATACTATTATCATTATTATTATAATTATTATTATTATTATTAGTAGTAGTATGTACTTTTATATATTATATAACATGTATGTGTTTATTTATTGTGTTTAATAAGTTAATGTTATACATTATAATAAACATTAATTATTATGGTAACACTTTACAATAAGGTGTCATTTGTTAACATTAGTTAATGTATTAACTAACATGAACAAACAATGAACAATGCATGTATTACACTATTTATTAATCTTTGTTAATGTTAGTTAATGAAAATACAGTTGTTCATTGTTTATTCATGTTAGTTCACAGTGCATTAACTAATGTTAACAAACACAACTTATGATTTTAATAATGCATTAGTAAATGCTGAAATTAACTTTAACTAAGATTAATAAATGCTGTAGAAGTATTGTTCATTCTTAGTTCATGTTTACTAATGTTGTTAACTAATGTTAACTAATGAACCTTATTGTAAAGTGTTACCATTATTATTAATATCATCATCATTATTACTATTATTAATATTAAGTTAATTATAGTATGTTTATTATTATTATTATTATTATACCAGTCATCAGACTTTTTTTTTTTTTTTTTTGTAAAACTTCTTGGTTCCCAACACTTGTGTTCTTGATAATTAAAATAAATAAATAAATAAATATTGCACATCTTCAAATAAGTTTGTTTGGAAATAACAAACCACTATACATTACACTTGTTTCAACTAATCTCAACTAGCTTGTTTGTGCTGTGAACTCTGAAATTCTGCGGCTGGTTGAGGAGAGCTGTGGTGTTTCTTTCACAATAATCTGATTGATTTTTACCCGGTGGATGATAAAATAGATTAACAAAGTCCCACAGACTGCATTGAAGGAGGGCCTCAAGTAGGAAGTAAACCGCCTTAGCAACCACTTGGCAACACCCTTGTAACCCCTCAGTAAACTCTAGAATTGTTTCAGTGAGTTTTGGTAGGGCAGATCTAGTTTTAAACTGTTTCTGCAGGGTTTGGTAATAAAAGCTTTTTCATTTTGCTGTGAAATCCCATATTGAGCTGTTTATTGAATCGGTCATAAACCTGCTTTGCTTGAACCGCCAGCAATCTTCCTCCAGACTGATGTCAGACTCTGGGCTCCATCTTAATGACTGAGAACACAAGCTTCTCATTAAGAAGTTGTTTGTTTCTTTTTCACCTGATCAATTCTGTCACTGTCCTGAAATTGCCTGTAAATTAGGTTCCCCCCCCCCCTCTCATTTACCTTCACTCCTTCTGCAACAAATAACAAAATTGACTTTGAACAAATGTAATTTCACTCATTCTCAGAAAGTTTTTCTACGTGACAAACATTGTAATACGGATTGTTTTGTTTTATGAGAAGGCATTTCAGGTGATCCCTTACTTTATTTTTAGAGGCATTAAAATATCATGTTTGCACTGTTAACGTACACATTGCATGCTAATTTAATTAATTGCTAAAGCAAAACAATGACAGTATAATAGTTACAAACTTCAACAGAATTTTACGTAAGTATCCATGTTGGAGACAAGCTAATTAATATAGAAGACGAATGTTATTCATAATCTAGTTTACTTCCATAATGTGACATATGGATACTCAACAACAATCGAGACAAATGTAGTGTGGGACTTGGTTTTATGTGTCAGGAATTGAATGAATGATGTTTGGAGGTTTTGTGACATCAACCTTAAAGGAAAGTAGTTTTAGAAACGGAGCGAGATTGCACAGACATTTTTTTAAAATTGAAAAAATAAAAATGCGCACTAATGAATCAGTAAAACCACTAATCTTAAAAAGTCTTACTTTGCCCTTCCACAAATTAAGGCCTTAAAGTCTTAAATCAAAGCAGAAAGTCTTGAAATCATAAATTCATTGCATGAAATGTTGCATGCTTTGCAAAACAACAACAACAAAAAATCCTCCTCAGTATTTTTGTTTTCCAATGCAAATATATTTTGAACATCCTTAAATCAAGATACTTGAGATGCAAATCTAAAATGAAGTCTTTAAAAGTTGAACAAAATTGAGTGAGTTCATGCTTAAAACAAGAACAAATATCAGTGAATGGGGAATGAAAACTTGTTTTCCCTTTAAATTAAGCCCATTGAAAGATATTTGTTCTGGTTTCAATAATAACCTGCAGAAAACCTTAAGTAAATTTGTTTACCATTTAATGTTGACTTTTTAGGAAAAGTAGCTTTAGTAGTAATTACACTGAAAAAAAAAAGGCATAGGAAGCAATTTTCACTTAGAAATTGCTTGTAAATTTCACAATAATTATAAAAAACACTTTGAATTAACCCTGAACTTTTGAAGTAGAAGGACTAAAATAGTATTTTCTGGTAAAACATGTTTAAATAATCCAACAATGTGTCTATTTCAGTGTGTTGCTTGCTGTTTCTTCATAACTATTTGTGAAATTTACAAGCAATTTATGAGTGAAAATTGATTTGTAGGTTTATTTTTCACCTAAATCCTACAACTGCAAAAAAAAAAAAAATTGGTGTGGTAACAGTTTTTACTCAGAAATTGCTAGTAAATTTCAAATTACAAAGAAATAGCAGTTAAATAAAATGTGAAATTTTGGCGTAGAAAATTTTGAATAGTGTTTTCTTGCAGCTTGTACTCCACCAATCCAATATTGTTTTATTTAAGAACTTTTGACAAATCATCAACACTTTCTACTTCAAAATTTCACTTTTAGTTTTACGATACTTTATATTTATGAAAATGCTTTCTTAGCTTATTCATGTAAATCCTGCACAAATCTTTTGCATTGTAGCATAAAATGTACTACTGTAAATGAAGTTTAAAAGATTCCCTAATTTATGTTAAAACATGGAATTTATCATCTTTTACGTAGCAAAACATTTACAGTAGTTTAATGCTACTTCATACTTGGTTACATTTTTAGTTGTTTTTTATTTTTATTTTGTGTAAGTATATTTGTTCAAATGCTGTTTAATGTAAAAATACTTTTCTCTGAAATCTCTAGTAAATTTCACTAACATTTACAAAGAATTGAATTAACATTGAATTAAATGTGAAATTTTGACTTTTGAATTTTGAAATTTTGAATTTCTCCATCTTTCATGAGTTTAATCAGAAGTTCAGTTGAGCAGGTTGTGGGTCTTCGGCTCTCTCAGAAACCTGACTCCACCAGCCAGCCCGGTTTAAAATAAGTTAGATTTATTTTTGCGGCTACTTGGCGCCTAGATTACTTCACTTTCCTGTCATGTGAGCTCGGGTCTGTACATAACTCATTACAAGATAGCCTCGGATTGTTGACATGCTTTAGACGCGAGGATTTGTATGATCTCAAGGTGAAAGCTTTCAACCAGCACCAGCTCAATAGTAAACTAAAGCTGCCATATAGAGCGCTGTGTTAAATATGAGGAGCAAGGATGTTCCATCATCTTCTCTAACACAGAGCTGCATTTAAATGCATCTGAAGCGCAAGAGTGGCTGTTACCAGGCTTATTTTGGGTGGTGGATGTCTGTGGTTGCTCATCCTTCTTGACAGGTTGATGGGTTTACAGCAATGCCCCCCCACACCAGCACGGTTAAAATAGAGTACTCTTTACCCGCTGATGTTATGTACCACCACACATGATCGTGCATCATATGACTGCTGTGCATTTTAGAAATGTGTTCCGGCTTCAGGGCTGGGCGATTACAGCTATTTTGATACTTTTTTTTCCTCATTTGGGGATATTGTATATATATAGGACTGGGTGATATAGCTCTAAATTTTAATTTTATTTATTCATATTTTCAGTACTTGCTTCAGTATATCAGTATTTATGCATTTCCTTTGAAATGGAACAACATTTTTTTAAACATGGGTATATTTTATAGCATAGCTCTAAAAATGTATTTTATTTATTCATATTTTCAATACTTGAATCAGTATCTTGGTATTTATGCATTTCTTTTGAAATGGGAAAAAAAAAGATGTAACCAACAGTCATTGTTTCAAGCACATTCAAAATGAAGAAGAAAATTTGAAAGCATAAATCTACTTAAAATAATCTAGCCATTTTTTCCTTAGAACTATATTTGTCACGTGTTTGAGTTCCTGTTTGCCCATATTTGGTTTAGTTCCTGTTTATATTATTAGTTAATCCCCTTCAGTCTGTTCACCTGTGTTAATTAATCATCTCGTTTGCTCCTTTGGTTTGCCTGTCTTTATAAGCCTTCAGTTTCTAGAGTTTCTTTGTACTGTCTAATGTCGTTTTAAGTGGTTGTATGTTCCTTTATGGATTTATTAAAGACTGTTTATTTTGAATTATCTGCCTCCTTTGTTCTCCTTAGAACGCCTCGCCTCGGCAACCCGTGACAATATTCAACAACTATATTCATATCATTTTCATTTAAATGTCCCAATTTAATAATACATTTGAATAAGTGGCCTATGTATTAACAATAAGAATTATTAATAATAATAAAAACATTTGAATAAGTGGCCTATGTATTAACAATAAGAATTATTGTTATTACTATTATTTCATTTACATGCAATTTACTATATAATACAGAGCTGCTAAAATATAAAAATAATAATTTATTATTAATAATAATAATAATAATAATATCTGTACTTAAAAAAAAAAAAATTTTTTTAGGTGAACATATAATTATATGATCTCTGTGGTTCCAAAAAAAAAAAAAAAAAAAACATGTTTGTCCTTGTGATAATCAAATGAACAGCAAAGTGATTTTGTGAACCGCCACCTGATAAAGTAGGAAGTCCTATTAGAAACCAACAGCTCAGAGATTTGATTTGATCAGGCTTTACTTCAGCACTTCTCCTGCAACCACGTGACTCTATTCTGGTATGTAATGCTCACTTTTCATGATCCCATAAATTCCCGATCGATAAAATCAAGCACTACCTTCCATTTTGAAATGCTGAAAACCCCGCTTCACAGAAATATGCCGCATTACTGAAGTAAAGCGCATGATTCAGAGGAGGTGTAGCGTAATGCTAAAGCATCTGGCTGGAAGCTTCTAGGTTGTAGACTTAAAAACCCACAGGAGATGATGCATGAAACTCCACAGTGCCCTTGAGCAAAGCACTTAACCCCAGGTTGCTCGCGGGAGATAATAAGTGTGCTTTAAGCTTTAGATAAAAGCTTCTGCCGCATGACAAATAATTAAGTAAGTAAATGAAATTGCCAGATGTGACACTGGAATAACTTATAGGAGTACATAGTAATGCCTGACCAAACATTGCAGCATTCGGAGCCATTAAAGCGTATATTTCATTTACAGATGATTTAAAACACTGAGCTTCCAGCACTTTTCTATACAACTGCAGAAGTGAACCCAAAACACGAGACTTGATTCATCTTTATGTGCCTATTTAATAAATGCTTCAGTTCCATAAATAAGTTTTTAAATGGAAGGAAATCATTAAAAGTTAATGAAGAGTCCGTTTTGCTGATTGTGCTGCAATACAGTATTTTATATCATGATAAGCCTCGCTGCTTTTACTGCAACTGCAGACAGTCGCCAACCATTAGTGCGCTCTATAATGGATGTTATACGATTATAACTGGGTGAATCTTACAAAACCTGACAAGAAAATGTTTTGGTGATTTTTCAGTCCAAAAGCAAAAGAAAAAAGTTTGAAATTATATTTTGCATAAAGAGATGTTACTGATATATTTGGCATACTGAAATAGATTTTTTGACAATTAAGCAGATTGTCATAACTGTCTTTAGAATATATATATATATATATATATATATATATATATATATATATTCTAGTATTTTCTATACATACATACATACACACACACACACACGCACACACACACACACAGTATATTCTAGTATTTTCTATTTACTTTATGCTGGTCTCTATCTTTATGTTTTCATATTTTTCCGTTTTATTTTGATTTATTTTAGTTATAAATTAAAATTTTCTTTATATATTAATATATGTATAAAAATAATATATATTAAAAATAGAATTTATATATGTATATATATATATATATATATATATATATATATATATATATATATATATATATATATATAGCTTCATGTCAATTTATTTTAGTTCTTTTATTTTAGTTTTTATATTAATGTGTATTGGGGAATAAAATGTGTAAAATTATATATTTTTGAAAATTAAGCAATTAAAAAAATCTAAATCGTTCTAATAAATATATTTTTTCCCTTTTGGTTGTGGGTTGAAAAATTACTAGGAGACCAGTTGCTGTTTATTATAGTATTACAAGCGAACTTTTCAAATAGTTCAGTATTGCTTGTTGTTTCTGGAAATGTATTTAAACAACTGTTTTGTAGATGCTTTTTAGTTTAAAAGCATTGGTTTGAACAAATTTTGTGTGTGTGTGTGTTTGATATGAGTACAGGTGTATCTAAATTAATTAGAATGTCATGGAAAAGTTCATTTATTTCAGTAATTCAACTCAAATTGTGAAACTTGTGTATTAAATAAATTCAATGCACACAGACTGAAGTAGTTTAAGTCTTTGGTTCTTTTAATTGTGATGATTTTGGCTCACATTTAACAAAAACCCACCAATTTCAACAAATTAGAATACTTAGAATACTTCATAAGACCAATTTAAAAAAAAAAAAAACATTTTTAGTGAATTGTTGGCCTTCTGGAAAGTATGTTCATTTACTGTATATGTACTCAATACTTGGTAGGGGCTCCTTTTGCTTTAATTACTGCCTCAATTCGGCGTGGCATGGAGGTGATCAGTTTGTGGCACTGCTGAGGTGGTATGGAAGCCCAGGTTTCTTTTGACAGTGGCCTTCAGCTCATCTGCATTTTTTGGTCTCTTGTTTCTCATTTTCCTCTTGACAATACCTCATAGATTCTCTCTGGGGTTCAGGTCTGGTGAGTTTGCTGGCCAGTCAAGCACACCAACACCATACTCATTTAACCAACTTTTGGTGCTTTTGGCAGTGTGGGCAGGTGCCAAATCCTGCTGGAAAATGAAATCAGCATCTTTAAAAAGCTGGTCAGCAGAAGGAAGCATGAAGTGCTCCAAAATTTCTTGGTAAACGGGTGCAGTGACTTTGGTTTTCAAAAAACACAATGGACCAACACCAGCAGATGACATTGCACCCCAAATCATCACAGACTGTGGAAACTTAACACTGGACTTCAAGCAACTTGGGCTATGAGCTTCTCCACCCTTCCTCCAGACTCTAGGACCTTGGTTTCCAAATGAAATACAAAACTTGCTCTCATCTGAAAAGAGGACTTTGGACCACTGGGCAACAGTCCAGTTCTTCTTCTCCTTAGCCCAGGTAAGATGCCTCTGACGTTGTCTGTGTTTCAGGAGTGACTTAACAAGAGGAATACGACAACTGTAGCCAAATTCCTCGACACGTCTGTGTGTGGTGGCTCTTGATGCCTTGACCCCAGCCTCAGTCCATTCCTTGTGAAGTTCACTCAAATTCTTGAATCGATTTTGCTTGACAATCCTCATAAGGCTGCGGTTCTCTCGGTTGGTTGTGCATCTTTTTCTTCCACACTTTTTCCTTCCACTCAACTTTCTGTTAACATGCTTGGATACAGCACTCTGTGAACAGCCAGCTTCTTTGGCAATGAATGTTTGTGGCTTACCCTCCTTGTGAAGGGTGTCAATGATTGTCTTCTGGACAACTGTCAGATCAGCAGTCTTCCCCATGATTGTGTAGCCTAGTGAACCAAACTGAGAGACCATTTTGAAGGCTCAGGAAACCTTTGCAGGTGTTTTGAGTTGATTAGCTGATTGGCATGTCACCATATTCTAATTTGTTGAGATAGTGAATTGGTGGGTTTTTGTTAAATGTGAGCCAAAATCATCACAATTAAAAGAACCAAAGACTTAAACTACTTCAGTCTGTGTGCACTGAATTTATTTAATACACGAGTTTCACACTTTGAGTTGAATTACTGAAATAAATGAACTTTTCCACAACATTCTAATTTATTGAGATACACCTGTAGAATAGTTCACCAGCATAAGCCAGCAGCAGATTCTTGCACTTATCCTGAATGTGTTTCGTTTACTGGCATGTGATCAGATCCCAGCTTAGACTGTCACTCTAATGAAGACACCAAAGCATTTCCCACAATGCTGCTGTCAGTGCTGTGAATGGTTTTCTTAATAACGAAACACAAATAAACCCCATACCACATTTCATATTCATGCATTTGCTAACACATCCAGAGCACAATCATTTATTTTAATTGCTTTCTTCAGAAAAAGATCTTTCTTCTTTTTTGTTGAAAGTGCTTGTTAGAGCAACTGATTCTTCTATTTCAAAGCATGTATGATCTATTTTAAAAGTCAATGCTGAAAAAAAAAAAGTAAAAAAAAAAAAAAAGCTCTGATGAAGTGCAACACAAAAGTACACACACTGGTAGGCTATATTAGGTATTTTAATGTAACAAATATATGCTAATAATATTGTGTACAATTATTTGGTAATACTTATCTGAAAGGCTTTATATATAGTGCATTATAAAAATAGTTTTAAGGCATTAATTATACCTTGTAATGCACCTTATAATGTATTTGTATTATCTCATGAATAATTGTAACCACAGTTATACTACATTATAATACTTAACTATTCATTGTTGCACATTTAATAATGCATTAAAACACATGACAAACAAACCTTCAAATATTATAATGCGTTTTAAATTTGGTTACAATTATTTATGAAAAGATATAATGCATTACAACATATAATATGGATACCTTTATAATGCATCATACATAAGGCTTTTGAATTAATTTGAACTATACACTGTGAAAAATAATTTTTCGAAGTTGTAAATAAAGATTATTGTAGAACATTTTACAAAAATGCTATTTCAGTCTTTCTACTTAAACATTTTGTGTTTAATTAAATGTTACTTGCTGTTCCTTTGTCATAAAGTGTGAAATTTACTAGCAGTTTCTGAATGAAAATTGTTTCTTAGTGGACACTGAAATAAAGTGTTCACTCAGAAATCACTCACAAATAATTACAAAGCTGACAAGAAAATCATTTCAGTCTTTCAAAATGTCATGTTTAATTTGTGTTATTTGTCATTGCACTCCAATAATTGTCGTTTTAGTTGCAACTTGTAAAATATTATTTATAGATGGTGTACATGTGTCAGTTAATATTGATTTATTTTGTATTAAATTAATAATTGACAGTTCTTTTGCAATTTTTGGTGGATTTTTTTTTTCTTAATGCTCATTGCGGTGCATAATGAGATTGCATTCTGTATGAATACAGGAGCGCCCTTAAATGCTGTCTAGATAGGCAGCTTGCTAGATTTTGGCACAGACTTCATAGAGGAGAGAAAATAATGTTTTGACAAGCACTACAAAATTGTATTAGCTGTGCTATATGTCAGAAACATGTTCAATCACATGTGACAGGCTATTATACACATCAAATTTGAGTCCTTTAGAGAAATTGGGTAGTTGCACACCCACATTAGTGTATTTTTCTTCGACCATACGTCAATATAAACATGCGCGAACACCGAGGGTGGGATTAGATGCTCGGTTCGAGCTGCCAACAGCTCATTACCTTAATGAGGTTTTACAGCAGCCAGAGAGACGCGTCTTCATATTCGACAATGTCTAATTGGGTTAGTGATGGGCTGACAGTGCAATTGATCTCACTGACGCTCCTGGATGAAGCAAGAAAGCCTTCGGTCATCAAAGTTCCTCCACCACCTCGCAGCGTTTTCCCATTAAGGTCTCACCTCCGGCTATGTTTAGGCTTGTTAGAAATACAGTGTGACTTCACCCTAGAACGACTCTGAGGTGTCTGGCCTTTGAGACGGCGTTGACGGATAGCCTGTTGTCTTAGCTGAATTGCAACCTGGGTAGCTATGCAAACTCTCGCAGTTAAATGTAGGACCAGCCATTTGACCTTTGCAAACATGACCTGTGGTCGCATGCGATATTAAACCCGTATCTGCTCTGCATCCAAGAATATGAACTCCTTGTAAGGTGCTCGGCTGAATACTGAGCAGGATTCCTGATTATTCAATTTAGCTCGAGCTGTCGAGTGCAGAATGTTATGTCATTTTATTGTCGAGTCATTAGTGAACTGTCATTTGTTGTGGATAAAGTAATTCATCTCCTTTTTTTAATGAGCAACACAATTAAAGTCTTAATGAAGCCGCTGTATGACTCCCAGATTGCTGTAATCAGTCTTTATTGAAGTTTTTAGAGTCACGTTCCACCTAAAAAACCTGGTGCATTAATCTAAGGGTTGTTTTTACAAAGCGAGGACCTATAAATCTGTGGGTAAAACATTCAAATAGTAATGCAGATTTATATGTTCATCAAGGGGTAAATTATAGAACACTCTTTTGACTCTTTTTCCATATGCCCTGCAGTTAATCTTGCTTGTATGCACTAATGACCTGGTTTAATTTGGTAGTGTTTGCCAAGTCAAGCATCGCTATTATTGTTCATGTTTACGCTTGGTGGTTTGCACAAACCCCTAACGTTAAGTTTTAAATCTTTCACCGTTTGTACTACAGACGCAGAGAGGTTTGCTGTTACTTTTCTGTGGCAGGTTTTGACCTGGGCCTGTACGTAAAAACCCAGAACACCTTAGGAACCACCTAGAAGAACTTAGAAACCCCCCAAAACACTCTAGCAACCAGTTAACAACCACGCAGAAGACCCTAGCAATTCCTTAGCAAGCACTCAGAAGACTCTAGCAAACAGTAAAGGTCTGTTCACACCAAGGACGATAACTATAATATAACAAAAAAAGATACATTTCTAAAAATTGTTCTCAATACTGGTGTGGACGATAATATAACTATCTTTTATAGCTATTGTTCTTGGTGTGAACGGCCTTAACTCTAGCAAACAAATACTCACCCTAGCAACCCCATAGCAACCATCCAGGACATTGTGGAGGAGTTTTTTTTTAATTGCATGGGCAAGCAAATTTTTTTCTTCTAAAAATATTCAAATCTAATTGGATTGTTTTGTCTGTTGATTTCTTTCCACCTGCAGGTAGCGTTGCAGCATCCAGAACAGGCACACTGGAGGAGAGCACTCACTCCGAACCTGTCCCGCTGAAAAACCGCATGGCTGTGTACCAGGCAGCGGTTTCCAATCAGGACAGAACAGGCTTCTCCAGTTCGGTACGCTTTACACACACACGGGTGAAAACTGATCCGATCATAGGAGACTCATTTGGGATGGAAATACCAGTTGTAAACAGCAATCACCACTCGTGACTGAATTGCACGAGGGATTTCAAAAATGAAAATTTGCTGTTGATTTACTCACCCTCAGGCCATCCAAGATGTAGATGACTTTTTTTCTTGAGTACAACAAGAAGATTTTTAGCTGAAACTGTGGTCCTTGGTGATTCTCAAAATGCAAGTAAATGACTACCAGTTTTTGAGAAAAAAAAAAGCATATCAAAGAAACACAAAAATGCATACCCATAGCTCCTGCTGATATACTGAGTAGAGCCCTGCACGGGCCTAAAATTTAGTCCCTAGCCCGGCCCTGGCCCGAGACGCTCAGGCCCTAGCCCGGCCCGTGTCCGACAGCTCATCAGAATTCTCGGCCCGAGTCTGACCCGAGCCCATCTTTTTTCCCCCTTCTCCCAAAACAGCTTATCTACTACTGTTTCAGCTATTAAAATAGTTCAGTTTTGTGTGAAATGGCAAAGTGATTGTATTTAGTTTCGTTATTTTATTAAGTTAATTTAGAAAAACGTTTGGAGCATTTTTTTTTATTCGTTAAATGAAAGTTTTTCCAAGCGGCCAGCGGCAGACAGCGAGTTGATCATAGCCTATGTTTGATCAATTTAGCTTTCTCAATTCATCACGACTTCTCTAAAATTAAATCTATAATTATAAAACAGCTCCACAATGTTAGTTTAAACGCTTGAGCTAGATAAATAGTTTGATAGTTAGATCCAGTAGTTTGTGCAGCGAGTGGAAGCTGAAGCGTGCTTTACAGGACGCGCAAGAATGATCACTTGCATTGGAAACATTTCAAAACACGCTGTCACTTTTGCTCATAAAGGTAAGAGTAAAAGGCTACGTTCGGAACTGTAAAGGGTCTACTTTTATTTGTGTGCACTCACAATATCAACAAAACGTGCTTTTATAAAAAAAAAAGGGGGGGGAAAAAGCGGAGCGCTTCTGAAAAACCGAAACACAGCATATAGCCTACATGCCTCACTGACTTGATAAATATAGTATCTATAGAAAGCTTTGAATTACTACTTTAAAACGAAATAATTCGAATCGAAAACAAAAACTCTTTCATTATAAAATCCCTAAAGATGCATTTCTCTCTAAAGGCACATCCAGTGAGGAGATGGCGAGTCAGGATCATCATCAAATGCATGGCTGATTAAAAATGCAGCTTTTCCCGAAGCATTGGGAACTTTTTGTAACTCCACACTCCAACTTCTCCCTGATGCTGTGCTGGTCAACTGTCACCTGTATGCTAATGTGTGTGTATGCGTTGCGTATTGCTTAGGCGATGTATAATATTTATAATATAATCAGTATTTAATACAGTAGCCATGTGTGCTCTGAGCGTATATGGGCACAATAAAAGGAGAGAAGCTAAATGAGCCCGAGCCTGACCCGAGCCCGATCTGTAAAAAAAAAAAAAATGGCCCGAGCCCGGCCCGAATGGACTCGGCGTGTCGGGCTCCGTCGGGACCCGACGGGCTTGCAGACCTCTAATACTGAGGTCTTCTAAAGCAAAACGATCGGTCTGTGCAAGAAGAAGAACATCATTACCTGTAATCCAGAGCCTCAGGTAAACGGTCCGGAGTGACGAACCATTCTTTTGAACCAGTTCTTTTTAATTAACCAAATGAATCAGTTCACAAAATCAGACTGAACCGTCTGAAACAGTTTGTGGCTTGAGCAGTGCAGATCTACAAGTCACTCAATCGAAACCCTTTCAGACGCCTGACAGTCACTCTGACTCAAAATAAGGCAAAATACTGGCCTATATGATCATATGAGCGCTCCAGTTCCTCCAACAGTCACTAAACTTGAAGCCGGTGACATGCACATGCGTCAACCAAGCACTTGAACGAAGGGATGAAAGGCTAGTTGTTCACTTTATATGCTTTAGACATGTAAAACATCCACATTTCACATCATTCTTGGGTTCTTTAATAATTGCGTATTCGTTACGACACTGCGCGATTACCTAAACTTGTGAATCAGTTATTTGAATCAGAAACAAACTGTTCAAAAGAACCAGTTAGAGGAAAAGAATCAGATTTCCCCGTTGCCTGAGGCTATGAATTAAAGGTAATAATGTTGTATATAATGTTCAGTTTCTTGCACAGACTGATTGTTTCGTTTCATAAGACCTCAATATATCAAGAGGCACATGTATTTTATTAATTTTTTTCTCAAAAACTGGCAGCTGCTGGCTTGCATTTTATGAATCACCAAGGACCACGGTTTTAGCTTGAAATCTTCTTTACTGTTCTATTCAGGAAAAAAAGTCATCTACATCTTGGATGGCGTGAGGGAGAGTAAATTAACAGCAAATTTTCATTTTTGGGTGAACTATCCCTTTAAAGGTGTAAACAGGGATTACGTGATTCTGCTTCATCACTGTCAGTCATCAGTCATATTTACACAAGCCTTAAGTTCATCTGTTGAGTAGACTAACACTTTTTACTCAGCAGCTCTCATCCGGCTGTCTGAGTGCCATCAAATTGATCAGCCAATATCATTTCAATGAGGCAAATGAGGCACTCGTGTGGCACGCAAACTTGTTATGTCAACGTCTCATTAGAGCAAACGATCAAGGCTGATAAATTCTGACTGTTCTGCGTTTAAACACTGCGTGAGGACTGAGCACTCGTGTCAAATTCATGTATAATTCCGAACTCATTGATTTATACAGTAATTGCTGCCTTGATACATCAAATCACAAAAGAAACCAGTGTGCGTTTGATTTGCGCCCCTCGTCGCGGTAATGGAGACAGAATGTTTGACAGACAAACGCAGTGATGAGGACAAAGAGAGAGACCAAATGAATTAGACAAGCAGTGGACTTCAGCAGGCAGCACATTATGCAGAAACTCCAGGTCTCCAAGGATTTGGCAGTTCTGGAGAAAACTCCTAAAAAAGGTTTCCTAAAAACAGAATTTAGTGACATCAGTAGTGGCTTTGATTCAGGTGCATTAGCTGAGACATGAGAAGAACACAATCACCCGTATTACACAGGAATAAAATCATTTTCTTCAACAGTATTTGTTTTTGATTTCCAGTAAAACACTTAAACATTGTTAAAACAAGAAACATTTAATTAAGAAGCCAAATGAAGTAGCATAAGACTTGTTAAGAATAAGAATATATATATTACCGTTCAATAGTTTTTGTTTGAGAGAAAGAAATTAATACTTTTATTCAGCAAGCGTGCATTAAATTGATCAAATATGACACATTTATTATGTTACAAAAGATTTTTATTTGAAATAAATGCTGTTCCTTTCTATTCATTAAAGAATCCTGAAAAAAATGTATCACAGTTTCACTAAACTATTTAGAAATGCTTCTTGAGCATCAAATCAGCATATAAGAATGATTTCTGAAGGATCGTTAGACAGTGAAGACTGATGCTGAAAATTCAACTTTGTATCACACAAATAAATTAAATTTTACAATGTATTAAAATAGAAAACAGTTATTTGAAATCATAATAATATTTCACAAATGTTCTGTGAAAATAAATGCATCCTTGGTGAGCATAAGAGACTTCTTTTAAAAACATTAAAAAACCTAACCATCCCAAACTTTTTAACAGTATGTTTTTATTAGGGGTGTCAACGTTAACGCGTTAACGCATGCGATTAATCAAAATAATTTAAAGCGTTAATATCTTTTTAACGCAGATTAATAGTTTGATAAGACAATAAACACACGATTATGATAGATATGGTCTGTATGTGAATTTCTTGAGTTGAATGTGTACATCTGAAATGCTAATTTGTGCAGCGATATATAAGGTTATAAATAGCATATTTTAACAACAGTAAACGACCAAATTCCACACGTGATCGGCACTCGATGGTTTGAAGTGAGTTCTGAGTAAAAGTGTATTATTAATCTCATAAATTGTCTTATGAAGCATGATGCTAATATTAGCTCTAATGCAGCTGCAGAACAGGTCCAATTCTTCTTCATAATGCATTTTGTCATAATACTTCACGTAAGGTCGCAAGAAATGTTTTGTTGTATTTATTTAGAAATACTTTTGATAATAGTTGGGTAAATGTATACTGGGATTGAAGCGATGTGGCATGGTAAACGTTTTATTGCCAGTATAAAGGCTGATAATGGCTGAATAAAAACAAAGGAATAATGATAAAATAATAATAAGGATTATGTCTCATACCTGGCGGAAGTGTGAAAGGTTCTGTTTCCTTAAACTAGTTTGTCATGCATTTATTTTTCAACACATTTACAGGTAAATCCTAGTATTTTAAATTTGCGATTAATCGTGATTAATCACAGTCCATGACTGTGATTAACGCGATTAATTTTTTTAATCGATTTACAGCACTAGTTTTTATATTCTCTGAATTAGGTTTCTTAACATGTGTTAACTGTTTTTTAGTTATAGTTTTTTATCTTTTGACAAAAATGTCCTTTTAATTTAGTCACTAATATTTCTCTTGTCATATTCTTTGGTTTTTAGTCAAATTTAAACATTTTTGTCAGAAATAACATTTTAGTTCATTTTTACTAAAATTAACATTAAACTGTCTTTGTAAAAACTCAGAGCTCCTAAAATAATAACATATAATGAGTGTAGTATAGTATTAGGTAATATTTAGACGTTATTTTGATGGGAATTCTACATTTAGAAGGAATCATTTCCATATTTTACACTGTAAAGCAAACTCAAAAATCTGCTGAAGCTGGTTGCCTTAAAAATTTTAAGTTGGCTCAACTTTTTTTCTTTTTTTTTCTTTTCTTTTTTTTTTTACAGTGCAGAGACTGTTTAGGACATATTTCAGCATGTTATGTTTAGTGTGTTTTCAAGGCAACATTGCATTTGCAATGCATCTTCATCTCATCTTATTCATTTACAAAATAAAAAGATTAACACTGAATGAGGTAAAATCTTGCATTTTTATCCAGTTTTTCTTCTCTTGGTGACACTAACCAACTTCCATGTCCTTGACACTCCAAAGTCAGAGTGAGGTGAAGGGCCGAATGCCTCTTTGGACCCCACAGTAGAGAGGTCATGTGCGTGTGCAGTGACATCATTGTTTTCTGTGGCTTTGTCACAGTGTGAAATTGAAATGTGATGATGGCTGACCAGTGGGAGTTCAGAACCTCTCCAGAAACCCAATTCCTTCTGTCTCACTCTCTTTCTCTTTTTTTGGCCAGCTGCTAAAAACAGCATTGCACGTCCGCTCTGCGCCAGTGGAGGTCAGATCCCTACAGGAGGGTAAAAAGTACAGAGAAGTTACTGTTTCTGCTTCAGTACAAGTTAAAATCTACCGGTAGTATTAGTGGCATAATGTCGGCTCATCCCTCGGTGTTTTAAGTTTTAATTTTGCCGATAGAGTAAGGCACTTACAAGTCGAATTTGAAAATTAAAATACAAAGTACATGTGTTCAAGCTACATGTTATGTTGTTGAACATTCCTTTAAGTTAGAGTAATGGTTTAAATACACCAGCGTATTATTTAAAGCAATAGTTGTGGTGACTGCTATAATATAAGAGCATTTTATAAGACAGATAATATAAGCCACGATGACCTATGAAACATGTTTCTGAGGGTATAAGTAAAAATAGCATTTTGCTTTGAAAATACAGTAAGTACAAACAACCCTATTTTCTATGCAAATTAGGCTTATTATAGATGATGCATATATTCACAGAACTCGTTTGTTCACAAAAAGCATTATTTATCAATAGCAATTAATTTTATTAAAGGAATCGTTCACACAAATATGAAGATTTGCTGAAAATGTCTTCACCCTCTGGCCATTCAATACGTAGATGAGTTTGTTTCTGCATTGGAATTAGATTTGGAGAAATGTAGCATTACATCACTCGCTTACCAATGGGTGCTCTACAGTGAATGGGTGCCGTCAGAATGAGAGTCCAAACAGCTGATAAAAACATCACAATAATCCACACCACTCCAGTCCATCAATTAATGTCTTCTGAAGTAAATTGCTGTGCATTTGTGAGAAACAAATTCATCATTAAGGCATTTTTAACTTCAAACTATTGGTTCTGGCTAAAATATGAGTCCTTTATCCATAATATTGTTTTCTGTAGTGAAAAAAGTTTTCTAAAAACTGTTCTAAACAAATATGTGGGTGGATTTTGATTTGAGAGGACTTCTCAAGACATTAATTGAAGGACCAGTGTGGTGTGGATTATTGTGATGTTTTAATCAGCTGTTTGGACTCTCATTCTGACGGCACCCATTCACTGCAGAGGACCCATTGGTGAGTGAGTGATATAATGCTACATTTCCAAATCTCTTCCCATGAAGAAACAAACACATCTTGGAGGGTATGTTTTCATTTTTGGGTGGACTATTCCTTTAACTATTGCTGTCAGACAGTCTATTTATATTTATGAATGTTTGTTTTCATATTTCTATTGGTCATGGCAGCAGTTATACATCAAATGATGGAGAAGAGCGTTATAACTGGGCATATATCCAGATGCAGTGTAGTCAAGCACACTTTCATCAATTTAAAGAGCTGATTCAGGTATCTGGGTCGCAGTGCTGGAGTGACACTGTACAGTATGTCAAATCTTGTAAGTCTGCTCTATCCTGCATCTGATATTTAGAACTTGTTTGCAATATAGAATTGCACCGTGCAAACTGCATTCATTAATTTTGTAGATGGAATTAAATTGCTAAATTAATAAATGAAACAAAGCGGACAGCATGTGCAAATAAACAACACTTCCAGAAGACGACAGCATGGAAGGGTTAACAGGATTGCTGAGTAAATGAAACCTCACAGTATCAGGGCCTCACAATATCATGCCATGCAAATAAGACTGTCATGCAAAATCTTAAAATGTGATTTTGTAAAGCCACAGAGATAATGAGATGAGGGCTGGAATCTGTGCTTGTGTGTGTGTGTGTGTAAGCCACATTGTCTCATGAATATATGAATATTTTTGTTTCATGGTGGATGAAGACGAGAGACAAGTGATCACACTTTCACTCCCATAATCTTGCAGCTCTTGTAAAAGCATAAATCTGCTTAGCATGATTTTCAACGCGGGCGGTCTCTCTGTCTTTGTCTCTTTCTTCATCAGGTCATGGAGGAAGCCGAGGTTTGTTCCCTGCCTGGGGGTCTGGCCAGTGTCCGCAGACAGTTTGAGAATGAGGGCATGTCATCATCTCACACGGTCACCCAGATTCACCACACACACAGATCTGTGCAGGTCAGTGTTGGTAGATACTTGGAAACTGCTTCTCAAACTGGTAACTCGTAATACACACTACTGTTCAGAAGCTTGGGGTCAGTATGTTTTTTTTTTTTAACTTTCTTTCAAAAATATTAAGCAGCACAACTGTTAACATTTATAATAAGAAATATTTATTGAGCAGCAAATCAGCATATTAGAATGATTTCTGAAGGATCATGTGACACTGAAGACCATTAATAGAGTAATGATGCTCAAAATTCAGCTTTTTCATCACAGGAATAAATTACATTTTTAAATGTATTCAAATTGAAAACAGTTATTTTAAATCTTAATAATATTTCACAATATATTCTTGTTTTTAAAATACTTCTTTTTTTTTATTATTAAATAAATGCAGCCATGCTGAGCATAAGAGACTTTTTTCATAAACATTAAAAGAATATCAGAGATCCCAAAATTTTGACAACGGTAGTGTATTGGTTCTGTCATGGCCAAAAATATTGGCACCCTTGGTAAATATGATCAAAGAAGGAAGAAATCCAACCTTTCATTGGACAATAAGAATTTAAAATGGGGGGAAATATCATTATGAAATAAATGTTTTTCTCTAATACACGTTGGCCACAATTAACGGCACCCTTTTATTCAATACTTTTTGAAACCTCCATTTGCCAGTTTAACAGCTCTAAATGTTCTCCTATAATGCCTGATGAGGTTAGAGACACCTGACAAGAGATCAGAGACCATTCCTTCATCCAGAATCACTCCAGACCCTTTAAATTCCCAGCTCCATGACGGTGCTTCTTCTCTTCAGTTCACTCATTTTCTACAGGGTTCAGGTCAGAGGACTGGAATGACCAGCAGAAGCTTGGTTTTGTGCTCAGTGACCCATTTTTGTGTTGTTTTTGAGGTTTGTGTTTGGATTATTGTACGGTTGGAAGATCCAAACATGGCCGGTCTCATTTGTTGGTCTCATTTTTAAAAAGGTTTCTATTTTATTAAAAATTAGCCTTATTAAATGAACGATTATTTATACGTTTTTCTTCCTTCTGGGCCCTGAAATAGAGGAATTTTGGTCAATATTGATAATTAAACAATATTTTGCTGAATGTTTTTTTGTGCTGGCACCTGGGCTGGTTTAGGTCTGTCATGGATAAATAAATATGACAATAAAACTGCCAGTAGGTGGCAGCAAGTCCCTGTTTTAATAAATGACTTACTGAATCATTCATATCAAACAATTCCTTCAAAACGGCTGATTCAATAGAAACGAAACAAGTGAGACCATCTGAATGGACCGCTGAATCCCTGGCTCACTCGATTCGTTTAAAAACTGATTCATTCACGGAATGAAACACCATGTTGCAATGCACTGTTGAATAAAACTAATAGCACATGTCGGTGCCGATAGATAGCCTAGTGGTTAGTGCGCCAACATATAGCACAACTGTGCTCACGGCTTTGATTCCCATCTCTAGGTCCTTTGCCGATCCCACCCCCTCTCTCCACCCAATACTTTCCTGTCTGCACTCCACTGTCCTAAAAGGTATAAAAGCCCCCCCCCCCCAAAAAAAAAAAATAGCACATTTGTGCTTGCGGCCTCGCACACATGTGCTGATATACAGAAAAGTATTGCTTGTTCAATTAATATAAAGACGTAAAAACTCATACATGGGTATTTTTTTGTTTCATTGCTTGAATTATAAGGGCATTCTAACTATATTCTAATGGGCTTCATCGCGCAGTGAATGCTTTTGGTTCTTTTTTTTTTTTCTTCTCAAAGTTGGATGTCAGCTCTCCTATCGTCTCTCAGTCCCTCACAGTCCCACATACATTATGTCAGGAGAATGTATTTAAATTCTAATCAAGGACAAATCATACCTTCTGTTGTCTTCTTTTTAAAGAACTTCAAAGTTGCGTTTGAACCATTTTGTGCGAAAAATGACGAAAACTTGCTTCAGCTCGTTACAGTAGCAAGTTCTGATTGGCCAATCGCCATTATTTAGTTCGTAAATAATCATAAGCAGAGAATTTTAACATTTCATGTGCATGATAAGTTTTACATAATACACAAAATTAATAACCCAAAGGGGATGGTAAGGGGGGATGGTGGTTTTACAGAGGGGATGCTTTTTGTCATTTTCTTCGACCAGGGGGTTCGAGTCCTTGCCGATAACTGAATATGCTGGAGTTTTGTTTCTGGATGAGCGAGGAGAATTTTTTTTTACACCCTCCCAAACAACATGTGGTGATGTAGTTGCTGTTTGACAATTTTTTTTAAGGTTTTCTGACCCCGAGACTCAACTATTTTCGGCAATTCTCCAGCTGTGGTCCTTGGAGAGTCTTTAGCCACTCAAACTCTCCTTCTCACCGTGCATTAGGACGATATAGACACTCGTCCTCTTCCAGGCAGTTTCGTAACATTTTATGTTGATTGGAAATTCTTAATTATTGCCCTGATGGTGGAAATGGGAATTTTCACTGCTCTAGCTCTTTTCTTAAAGCCACTTCACTAATTTGTTAAGCTCAATTATCTTTTGCTGCACATCAGAAATATAGTCTTTGGTTTTTCTCATTGTGATGGATGATTAAGGGAATCTGGGCTTTGTTTTCCCTCCTATTTATATTTCTGTGAAACAGGAAGCCACGGCTGGATAATTTCATGTTCATAATCACCCTGGAGTGCTCAAAATTGTGAATATGAATGGAAATATGCTTCAGAGATATTTTTCTAGGGGTGCCAATAATTGTGTCCAGCGTGTATTTGAGAAAAACATTTATTTCATAATGATATTCTCCCCCCATTTT
This sequence comes from Onychostoma macrolepis, assembly GCF_012432095.1. Lineage (NCBI taxonomy): Eukaryota > Metazoa > Chordata > Actinopteri > Cypriniformes > Cyprinidae > Onychostoma > Onychostoma macrolepis. Next base: position 4,490,775 of record NC_081163.1, read on the forward strand.
AAATTCTTATTATCCAATGAAAGGTTAGATTTTTGTGATATTTTATTTATTTTTTTAAAATAAAAGATCAAAAGGATTAACAATGCAGACAAATTTTCACAGCCTTCTTTGATCATATTTACCAAGGGTGCCGATATTTTTGGCCATGACTATGTTAATATACAGTACATATTTTCAAAAAATTAAAAAAATGATCTAAAAAATTTTTATAATAAATGAGCCTTTTGGATTTGTAATGGTTAACATATCAGATATATGTTGCCATATTTATACAGTTAAAAGTTTGGACACGCTTCCTCAATTTTATTATGAGTATTTCTTATTTTTTATTTGACTTTACATTTGTTTTTCTATAAACAATTATTGTAGTCAATTTTCCTACTTATGGTTATTTTAAGTAATATTTCACAATATATTTTATTTACAATATATATTTCACAATATATTCAAATAGAAAACAGTTATTAAAAAAAAAATAAATAAATAAATAAATATATATATATATATATATATATATATATATTACTGCAGAAACATAAAAAAAAAATATTGATTCAAAACTTTTGAACAGTAGTATAAAATCAAATTGGCAACCTAGTTATATTGCGTTGCTGTCACATACATCTGCAACAAAATGTTTTTGATGAATAAGAACATGCAGGCTTTTTTATATATTTAAACATTACAGGCCAAAACAAACTACAAAAAAATGAAAAATGTTTATTTATTTTTTTATCTTTGATAAATATATTATTAAATATATTTTTAAATGTTTAATTATATTTGAGCAAATCATCGGAATGGTATACAGTATATGCATACTGCTATGTATGTGTATTGAAAAGAATTAAGTGCTAAAATGCATTTGAGATGCAGTGACTTTGATTTTGACTCACTGACATACAGAATCTGTTAAAAAAATAAATGAATTTTAATGTCGTACTAAAGTGTCACACATCATTACACACGTATCAGTTTAGCTTCTTCCCAGGCGATTTATGGCACAAGAGAATCGTGACTGAACATAAAGAAGAACACATTCTTATTTTGTTCATCTTTTTAATGCTTTTGTACATTTTAAAGTCCCAAAACTAATCCTAAAGGTGTTTCACATCTAGCTTTTGTTTTCCATTCTAATCTTCAATTGTAAAATTAAGACTAGTTCAAAACTAGTTGCAAAACTAGTTCAAATGCAATGAAGCGTATAGGTGTGAATGTGAGATGCTAAAAAAAACAACAAATGTGTCCCACATCGTTTCAATCAAATGCATTTCTGTTCATTTAGATACAGAGCACTTGTGTTTCTTATAGCATGCTTGGCAACTCTAATCGCCACTAGTTTTAGTTCTGGTACAGGTATTAGACGCTATAAGCATGCATGCAACTTCCACATGAGCAAAACATCTTCTGGTGTAGAAAGTGAAGTGTGTGCATGGACTTTCAAAATAAGATTAATCCTCTTACAGCTGACCTTACACCAAAACCCGAAATCTGACACAATAACAAGTCAAATCTCTAACCATCTGTACACTCTCAGATCTGCATAGATTCTCTCAAGCTTCTGAAGCCCATTAGCATTGGCACACGCTAATATTATGCATGCAGTGCCTGCCTCTGAAAAAAATCAGATACTGCTCGCAGTGAGAGAAGCAGAATGGAGATAAATTTTGGTCACAGTCTGTGTAATCCAGCTCTGCCGATCCAAATTGAATCCAGTCCACCCATCCATACCAGTGGGTCTGAGCGCACTCTGTTCACCCTGCAGGGACGAGGTGGCTTCGGCTCACTGATAGAGGAAAAAAAAAAACAGACAGAATGAATACAGAATGACAGGAGAAAGTGGGAGATGTGCTCTCAACTTGTCTGCCAGAACATCAGCGCTCAAGTGCTGTAAAGCCACGCCTCTCAAACTGTGCTAGCTGACGTGAATCATCAAATATAAAATATTATGAAGCATATATTTAAATTCATATTTTTTTTATTATGCCTTATTTCTAATTTCTGGTTGATGTGCAATTTAAAGTGTGCTTCATCCAGTTTTAAATGTGAAATGCATGTAGGATGCTAATCAGGACACTTCAAAATGTAGTAATTGGCTTTCTTTCGATTTGAGTTCAGTTGGCAACAAACCACAGAATATTGATTTGTAACTCGAATTGGCATGAAAAGCAGAGGAATTCAACAAAAACACTGAGGTGAGAATGTTAATTACTTAAAAAAATGACTTTTTAAATAGTTTTTCTTTCTTTATGTCTTTCTTTCTCTTTGGCTTGAAAATACAAGAGTACAAACGCCTCCTTTCTATGCAGATTTGGATCATTATAAAATTGTGCTTTCATTCTCAAAATGTATTTATTTACAAAAAGCATTATCTACCTGCAGCAATTAATTAGTTAACTACTGTACATTGTAAAAAATGATTTTTCTAAGTTTTCGAAGATTGTTGGAGTGCATTTTACAAGAAAATACAATTTCAGGTTTTCTACTTTTAAATTTCATGTTTAATGCAATGTTCAATGTTACTTGCTGTTTCTTTGTAAATGTACTTGCATTGTACAATTTCTGTATGAAAATTGTTTCGACACCAATTTTAATTTAGTGAATTTAATTTAGTGAGTGGCAGCAATTTTGTAACTGGCTTCAGCTCAGCTAACGGTGAATGTTCTCATAATTTTGGGGTAACGCTCACTTTAAGGTTATCTCAAAAGTTATGAACAAACCAGTGCTCAAACTAAATCAATAGCAGCCTCAGTTAAAGCTGTAATAATGGCATTTCATTGCAGATTTGGCAAACTATCCAGTGCATTATGGTTTGCACTCTGGAGATTGGTTTCTATTTCAACATGTTTGTGCAGCGTTGAGCAATGTAGCCAATCACAGACATATCTGTTGATTTCTTGAATGCAACAGCCAATCAGAGGCGTTTAAGTTAGAATCCACTCACCGCTCAAATCACCACAGTTTTTATTCAGGTGTTGCGTTCAGCACAAATCATCTTATTATTACAAAGTTTAGATGTGATGTAAATAAGAGATTCGTTGTGCAGTGTGAACTTTATCGGTTATTGCGATGAACTAAGATGAGTGACAGCTTTTTAGTGATTATTAAGAGAGCGCTCTTTTCACCATAGCGATAGATGACATATATAAATAATAAATTATATTAGCACCCTCACTAATTTAAGAAGCACCCTCAGTGTTTGATTTTGCATGGAGCCTGACCTGGAATAAACATTATTCCACTAGAATGTTAGTTCAAAGTAATGTGGTCTTTAATAATGTTCTCAAAACATTAGCTCAAAAACATTATTTATGCATCATTCATGGAATGTTTCCCCCCCACCCTGAAACATTTTGAAAAACTAGATGCTTTGAATGTTCAGCGAATGGTGTGAAAAACAGTGTTTTTATAACTTATTAGGAGCATTAGCAAGGCATTTTTAGAACAAATTTCTGTTAGCTGAGAATTGGCTACAAACCACAGGATGTTGATATATAATTTGAAGTGGAATGACAGGAAGAGGAATTCAACAAAGTAAACATCTGCTAGATTTCATGAAGGTAATATGAGTGGTATGTTTTTGACTCTAAAATGCTGGATTCAGGTCTCAGTTTTGAGAATTGATAAAGAAATGAAGTCTTACAGCAGGTTTAAGCACTTCTAAACAGACAGGAGAAGTTGTAAAAATCTTTATGAGCGGTTATTAACCATTTAGGTTACACTGCAGTCATGAAACCATGATTTGCTACCTGCTAGTCAAAGGCAGGTGATATTGGGAGGAAATAATGATGTAATATTGATATTACATTCCTGAGCAGCAGATAATCTCACCAGTATTTTTGGTTTTCCTAGAAGAGAGAGATTGTAAATTGCTTATAAAAGTTTCCTTGGTATACTGTAAATTTAGGAATACACTTTAGTTTAGGGTCCAGTTCTCACTGTTAACAATAGTTGCTTATTCACATGCATATTACTAGCATATTTGCTATTCATGCATTTTTATGAAGCACATATTAATGCCTTAAGGTCATTGCACACTGAGTCCGAAATTCTCGTCCGATATTTTCGCACGTTAAAAAATAAATATGACCTCGCATTGTGTCAATCATTTTCTGCGTTTTTGCATTTCTCAAAGATTTTCTGCGTTTTAACATCCGTAGGAAGCACTTTGATAGGAAAGGATGATGAATACAGAAAATAAAAAAAATTAAAAACGCATACGAAAATTTCAGAGTCAGTGTGCAAGGACCTTTATTCTGCGTGAACATATTTTAGATTGCTTAATTCTACCCCATACTTAAACTTAACAACTACCTTAATAACTGTTAATCAGTAGTAATCAGGAGTTTATTGAGTTAATAGTTCGTTAATAGTGAGAATCGGTCCCCAAACTAAAGTGTGACCAAATTAGGTACATTTACAACAAACATGTTATAAATATAACATTTTGAGAACCACTACTTTAGATGTTTAGATCTGAAAATATGTTCCTCTATTTTTGTAGCTTTATGAAATCAAGATGCAAATGTATACAGACAAAGTGTAGTTTAGTGTAGTGTAGTGTAGTTTACTGAAAATTAGATGGAATTACCACAGTTTGGCAGTAATCCACAGCTCACAAAGAGAAGCATGTTGTAAATGATAAGCACTGAGTAGACAAATGAGAGCATAAGCTGACATTATGTATCATGCAGCAGTTATTTGAGAGAAGGATCAAAGGATTCTGCTGCAGCAGGTCATCTCATTATCTGTGCGTTCTGTTGCTCGTGGTGACACTAATTTATTAAACTTGTTTGTGTGTGCATGTTGGGAAGGAGGTGTGTGTATATTTAAACTATAACTTGTGTCACATTCTGTGTGTGTTTGGTATGTAGGATGTATTTTTGAGCTTGTTTTTATCCTTTTTCTGGATAATGAGGCCTGTGTTTATCTTTTGTATTTTAGACAAGTGTGATTTTTTTTTTTCTTTCTTTCTTTTCTATAGGTTATTTTCTGTTCGGATTATCTAATACAACCTGAAATATCTTCAGCTTTCTTTAAAGGAACACTCCACTTTTTTTGGAAATAGGCTCATTCTCCAACTCCCCCAGAGTTAATAAGTTGAGTTTTACCGTGTTGGAATCCATTCAGCCGATCTCTGGATCTGGCGATAGCACTTTTAGCATAGCTTAGCATAGATCATTGAATCCTATTAGACCAGTAGCATCGCGTTCAAAAATGACCAAAGAGTTTCGATAGTTTTCCTAATTAAAACTTGACTCTTCTGTAGTTATATTGTGTACTAAGACCGGCGGAAAATGAAAAGTTGCGATTTTCTAGGCCGATATGATTAGGAACTATACTCCCAGTCCGGCGTAATAATCAAGGAACTTTGCCGCGGCAGCAGGCGCAGTGATATTACGCAGCGCCTGAAAGTAGTCTCCAGCTATGTTATAACTAGGTACCTGGCTGGGGACTACTTTCAGGCCCTGCGTAATATCACTGCGCCTGCTGCGGCCATGTTACGGCAGCAAAGTTCCTTCATTATTACGCCGGAATGAGAGTATAGTTCCTAGCAAAATCGGACTAGAAAATCGCAACTTTTCATTTTCCGCCGGTCTTAGTACACAATATAAGACTTTTTAAACAAAACATGTTTAAAACAAGTGTCTTTTCAACCACAGAACCTATTCATGGTCTGTCAGTTTATCATCCAAAACTGATTTGCTTAATTTAAGCAGGAATAAATGGAGAACTAGAAGTTCCTCCTAAAATTAAATGAACAAAGAGTCAATAATCAGTATATTAACGATTATATTAACAAAGGTAATTGCCACAAAAGTTCTTGTGATGTCAAAATCACATTGAAAATGCCAAATCATTTATATCATATACTGTATGATATAAAATATATTTAAAAATAAACATAATAAAAGAGGATTGTTAAAAATTTTCTATTATAAAATCATAAAAATATTATATTAAAAATATTTTACCTTTTTAGGAGTTTATTTACTTAATTATGCTCTATTTTTATCCATCAGTAAAAGATTACATTTTTAAGTGACATAGATATCATTAGATTTTTTTTAAATCAATTTTGTCTCATTCAGTAAATGCCAATTTTTACATTTAATCTATAAAAGAGCCTTTTTAATACAGTAATATATCAATGAGAATGTATATCAGTGCATTAATACAAAAAAAAAAAAAAGAATCAAAAATAAACTTTTGAAACTGACATTGTAAATTCATATTTACAATGTAGTTAAATATAACAACACATTTAAATGCAACATTAAAATTGCTTTTTTTATTGAGCATTGACAAATTCCTAAAACTGCTATTTAGATTTGTAGGACTGCAAATTTAAATTTTACATGCAATTTAAATCACTTTAATACAGTAATATACCACTTGACGGGGTTGATTAATTACTATAAAATATATATTTTTTCCTTGGGAAAAAAGACATGTACTGTAGCCTACTGTACCTGATTGCCTATATATCCAATATTGAATTAAATCAAGATTGAAAGTGAATTGAAATAGCTTGTGAATCAAAATCGAATAAATCAAATAAAAAAATCTCAATACACAGCCCTACAAATGGCTTTTTTTTATCCTTTTGTCAATCAAGTTAAAAGATATCATTGAACAGTTCACATCTGAGCGTAGCCAATGAACTTTGTCCCTTTTTTTCCCATTTTCAAATGCTTTTTCGCTTTGAATCAAAGTTTGTAGTGTTGCGATTCATCTCAGAGCCGGTTGGTTTGGTTAATGACTTGGAACTCTTTATTAAAGTGTTTTTTGAAGTCTCTCTGGAGAAAATGAAAAATACTTCACCAGAAGCTAAGCAGCTGAAGCGGTGGGCGGTCACTGTTGCGCTGTTGCTTTGATGAGTGTTTTTAGGTCTGATTCTCAGTCACCTTTGGTTTTAATGATGCAATCTACATCAGTGTATGTCAGTCGTATCTCTTTTAACGATGAGCATGTGTTTTCTGCTGTTTTTATGGATTGGTATTGATTTCGTCCCTGTTGATGATATCACACTTGTTTATGCGCAGCTGCATGTGTTTGTGTGTGGGCGTGTGAGTTGGAACATATTATAGCATTACAAAATCTGCTCATCCAAGGGCTGAAACCATTAAACCTGCCGTTTAACAGAAATTGACCCTGACTAATCATAATCCTGATATGGAAAATGAAAATGTACAGATTAATTCCAAGCTTTAATTTGTGCTTGGGTAATACAGATTTCATGCAAATATGCATAAATTAATTTTAGATTTTATTATAATGGTGTTTCCTTGAAATTATGTAGACAAAGCATGTGTGTATTACAGAATGTGTAAATGATTGAGATATGCTAGCAGTCAGGTTAAGTATGTGGCTTTTATTAAAAAGAAAAAAAATTAATTAAACATTTGTCACCATGATTTTGGCAAGTCATATTGTTTTGAGAATAGAACCTTCAGCATTTGATGTCTGTTGGTTTGATATCTAGCTTTCTAATTCAATCCATAAAGATCAAAAGTTTGAAATCATTAAGATTGTTTTTATGTTTTTATCCATTTTAGTCTCTTCTGCTCAAAATACAGTAAAAACAGTGATATTGTGATTTTCTATTTGAATATATTTTAAAATGAAATTTATTCCTGTGGCGCAAAGCTGTATTTTCAGCATCATTACTCCAGTCTTCAGTGTCACATGATCCTTCAGAAATCATTCTAATATGCTGATTTGATTCTTAATTGTTATCAATTGTTATTAGTGTCTTTGATTGACTTTATTATTATTATTTTCTACTTATCTGTCTTTGATGAATAGAAAGTTCAAAAGAACAGCGTTTGTTTGAAAAATAATTATTTTGTAATATCATAAATGTCTTTACTGTCACTTTTGATCAATTTAATGTATACTTTGCTGAATAAAAGTTTAAATTTCTTAAAGAAAAGATAAAATTCCTAAAAACTATTATGTAGCAAAATGGTTTTTAACATGAATTATAATAAGAAATGTTTCTTGAGCAGCAAATCAGCATATTAACATGATTTCTGAAGAATCATGTGACACTGAAGACTGGAGTAATGATGCTGAAAATTCAAAAAGAAAAAGTTATTTGAAATTGTAATAATATTTCACAACATTACTGTTTTTACTGAATTTTTAATTAAATAAATGCAGCCTTGGTGAGCAGAAGAGTGTTCTTTCTAAACATTTAAAAATCTTAATTATTCTAAAGTTTGACCAGTAGTATATACAGTGCCCTCCACTAATATTGGCACCCTTGGTAAATATGAGCAAAGGTGGCTGTGAAAATAAATCTGCATTGTTTATCCTTTGATCTTTCATTAAAAAAATTCACAAAATTATAACCTTTCATTGAAGTAAATCTCATTGTGAAATAAATGCTTTCTCTAGTTCATATTGGCCACAGTTATTGCAACGTCCTTTTCCCAGGGTAACAGCTCTGAGTTTTCTCCTGTAATGCCTGATGAGGTTAGAGACACCTGACAAGAGATCAGAGACCATTCCTTCATCCAGAATCACTCCAGACCCTTTAGATTCACAGCTCCATGTTGCTGCTTCTTCTCTTCAGTTCACTCATTTTCTACAGGGTTCAGGTCAGAGGACTGGAATGACCAGCAGAAGCTTGGTTTTGTGCTCAGTGACCCATTTTTGTGTTGTTTTTGAGGTTTGTTTTGGATTACTATCCTGATGGAAGATCCAACCACAGCCCATTATAAGATTTCTAACAGAGTCAGTCAGCTTTAGATTTTTTATCTGTTGATATTTGAGAGAATCCATGATGCCATGTGTCTAAACAAGATGTCCGGGACCTCTGGCAGAAAAACAGGCCAACGACATTAAAAATCCAGCAGTATATTTAACCGTGGACATGGGGGTACTTTTTATCCCTGTTTGTACTAAACCCATCTAGTGGGTTTGCTGCCAAAAAGCTATTTTTTTAGTTTCATCTGACCATAGAAGCCAGTGCCATTTGAAGTTCCAGTCGTGTCTGATAACTGAATATGCTGGAGTTTGTTTTTGGATGAGCGAGGAGCCTTTTACTTGAAACCCTCCTGAACAATATGTGGTGATGTAGGGGCTGTTTAATATATATATTTTTCAGGTTTTCTGACTCCAAGACTCAACTAATCTCTACAATTCTCCAGCTGTGGTCCTTGGAGAGTCTTTAGCCACTCAAACTCTCCTTCTCACCGTGCATTAAGACGATATAGACACACGTCCTCTTCCAGGCAGATTTGTAACATCTTTAGTTGATTGGAACCTCTTAATTTTCAATGCTTTAGCTTTTGTCTTACAACAACTTTCTATTTTGTGAAGCTCAACAATCTTGTTCTGCACATCAGAACTATATTGTTTGGTTTTACTCCTTGTGATGGATGATTAAGGGAATTTGGCCTTTGTTTTCTTTATATTTATAATCCTTTGGAACAGGAAGTCATAGCTGGACAATTTCATGCTCCTGGTCTCCCTGGTATGCTAAAAAAAAAAAGTAAATATGAATGGGAATATACTTCAGAGATATTTTACTCACAAGAATTTCCAGGGGTGCCAATAATTGTGGCCAACATGCATTGGAGAAAAACATTTATTTTATCATGAGATTTTTTTTAACTTCAGTGATATAGGTTAGAATTTGAATGAAAGAAGGATAAACAATGCAGATTTATTTTCACTGCTACCTTTGCTCAGATTTACCAAGGATGCCAATATTAGTGGAGGGCACTGTATTTCGTAGTATATATTTCAAGTGTTAAGTAATTTTCTAAATACTTTTTACTTTGATACTAGATATGATTTCATCTTTGAGTTACAGTGAGCTGCAGTTTCATTCTTCTGTCAGAAACTGAACTGACTCTGTGCTAGGAAATTCATAACTCTGTATTTTTTGCCTGACTTGCTGTATACGGTATATATCTCGGTGTTTTCTACGCTTTTGGAACCATGTAACGTAATGTAAACATAGGCATATATTATGTTAAAAAAGGGTTAAAATCACATTACATTCTAACATTGTAACATTGCAATCTAAAAACAAAAATAATGCTTTTAAAGCAGAAGTTAAATTTACTAAACTAAAAATGAAAATAATAAAAAAGCACAGACTAGGTGGACACAAAAAGGCTGTTTTGATAACCGCATTACAGTCACTTTACAGTTAGTGCTATCATACAAATACACTTACTTGTAGGTTTAAAATTCTACATATGTCACATTTATTGTTTATTAACTACAAATATTTCAGCAAAATGTATATTTTAGTGAGAATTATTGCGCTCCTATTACATTGCGCGTGGCGGCGCTCGTTCAATGAAGTCTGTGAAGTTTAGCGGAGAATCTCAAAGCAGAAGGCTCATGCACTAATGGAAATATTTCCATGGCTTTTACAGATGGAGAATATACCTGTGAAATGTAAGTTGTGCATTTACGCCTGTGTCCTCCGCTATATTTTTCAGATGCCCTCGTTTCAAACTGTAATGTTATATCGATATAAACGGTATTGCCTTGTATCATATCACTTATAAAGAATATATCGATATATCGTACAAACTCGATATACCACCCAGCCCTACTCTGTGCACGTCACATCTGCCTACTTACCTCCCTGTACGGCTGGTGCAATCAGGTGATGGGTGTCAGAATAACCAGAGAAAGACAGAAATGAGGGAGAAAAATTGCACCTATAAAGAAAAAAAAAGAAAAAATCCATCTATAATAATGGCTTAAACTTCATTCACAGTTGAGTGTTTGAGTCTTTTTGTGTATATTTTGTTCACAATAGAGAGATACAGAGACACGTGGCATCACAAATATATTTGCTTGTGACTAAGAAAAGGCTGTACAGATAGGATATTTTGTGTGAGCGCTTTCTTTCAGTGTGTTTTTCTATGTCTCATCCTCTAACAACCCTTGTCTCCTGTCACGCAGGAGGTGTCAAATTCATCAGCGATGAGTGTGGCGAGCAGCAGCGGGGGTCGACACGTCTCGCAGCAGGTCTTCCTCCAGGATGAAAGGGTATGGACATTTCCGACAGCCCTGCTACTAATAACTCTCCATTTCACAAAAACGTCAGACACTAACAGTAGTGGATCTCGCCAACAGGAGCTACGCTGACAATCACACCGCTCTTAATTTACAGTCTAGTGCCTCATCTCTGTTTATTGTCTGCAGTGAAATGTCACTGCAACTGATCAATTTTCAATGATGTGAAAATGTCATTTAGAAGCTGGAGGTTTTAGCGTCATCACCTCCACATAAACACTTCCATTTACATTCATTCATTTGGGCGGGTGCTTTTATCCTAAGTGACTTGCATTGCATTTAACTCGTATATTTTATCAGTTCATGCACTGCCTGAGAATCAAACCCATAACGTGCCTTCCTTATAATAATCTCATGGTAAAGGATGCTAAAAGTGATTAGAAATTAGGAAAAGGGGAATAAATAAAGGTTTGAACTAACCCTGCGAAAATAGATGTGAGAGTATAGTCCAGTAGAATAATTCATGGAATATTGATTGTTAAATCGAGTGAGCAGATCAGTGTCTTTTGAGTAGAATAAAAATAAAACACTAAAACCCTGAAACATTGCATTTGATCAGATTAAAAGTGCTTGTTGAAGTCACATTAAATTAAAAATAAAAATAAATCATAATAATTTACTGTATTTAAAATATAAAATAAATATATTGTTAAAATATTTATATTATAAAATATCTAAAAAGATTATATTAAAAATATTTTACCTCTTTATATGTGGCTCATCTGATTAGAATTTAGAGTTTGAAATATATATATATATATATATATATATATATATATATATATATATATATATTTATTTATTTATTTTTTACTTTATTGTTAACTCAATTGTAGCATAATGTAGTTGTTTTTGCACTGATGCCACTTTTATTATTAATTTATCTTTTGGTTTGCATCCTTGAACTTTTAAATAAAATGTTTCGTTTCTAAAATTTAAGTCAATATATTATCCAAAAATATTCATTACCATATGGCTATTTAATATATAATCAATTGTGTTTATTTACTGAGCTGTAAATTGTCATACGCTACGTTTATCCATTAGTAAAATGCATTTTTTTTTTTTATTGATCTTAACATTACAAGATTAATTACATTTTTATTTTTTTATTTTCTAGTTTATTTTAAAATTTCCATAAAAAATAATAATAAAAAACCCCAGAATTTTTGCATTTAATCTGATAATGCTAGTCATTTGAAAAGACCTTGATTGTGTATGTGAGAGATACTGTTATATCAGGGATACCTTATTGCCCACATTTCCATGTTGAGAGTTTTGAAAATGGGTTTACTTTGTATAGTATCATAAACTCAACTGCTAAAGCATGGTACTAACAACACCACGTTCAGTGGTTTGACTCCCTAGAAATGAATGCACATACTTATAAAACACAATGCTTATGAAAACATCTGCCTAATGCATAAATGTAAATTCATGCCAGAACTGTTCATTTAGATCCTGTGGGTTGCACTCTATTTCATTATTGCATATGCCATTAAATTGAAGTTGTTGTATTTGTTTGTCATATTACAGGCTGCACAGGATCAAATCGCTCATAACCGGGAGGTTATTTCCAGTTATGAGAATAATCACAATGAAACGGGTAAGTTTACAAGCAGTAATTTATAGATAATAAGTTCTATATCACACAGTGACTCATTCTTTGGTTTACAGTGCATTTTACAGAGGCTCACAAGATGTATGTAATTTTAACTTTTGCTTCCAGAGGAGGAAGAGTACTATCCGAGGCTCTCGACTAAAGAACTGGCACAGCATTTTGAAAAGACTATTGAGGAGGCAGCTCTCAGCAAGAAAATTAAGGTAAGTCTTTTTTTTGCCTACATCTCTACTCTGACACATGAATGTATTATACTTTAATAGGATTCAGTGCATAAAAAGACTCTACTTAACATCTTTTTTTACATTTCCATGGGTCCCTCCACTTTCAACAGCATAGTTGTATTGAGCTTCATGTGACTTGAGAGCATGTGTTCATCTCTCAGTGTTCTGACGCTGTTATTGTAAATTCACTTTACATCTGATATGAGTTATTTTTGTGTCTTTACTGTTCATCTAAAACATAGCAGACTACTAAGTCTTTCCCTCAACACTTTTTTTGCTTGAGAAATCGGTTTATTTGAATATCAACACTGCATAAGATATTCGGGCTTGTTTTTATAGATTGCGTCTTTAATACGAGTGTATTTTGTTTTTGTTTTTAACATGTATGAACACATTAAAACAGAAAAAATGCAATAACAATACACTGTATTAAAGAAACAGTCTATAAAAACATGTCTTAATGTCTAATGCAGTCTTGCTTCTCAAGTAAGTTTTCTTGTTTTAGAGATTTTTACATATTTTACTTGGCAAATGTCAAAAAGACTAATTAAAACTCATTGAAAAGACATTTTTGCAGTGTGCAGTAATTTTCAAGTGTAGTACATGATATTGATGGTTTTAGGGAAGTGTGTCTAATATATTCATGAAGCTGTTTTTTAAATGTAACAATGCATTGGGTTAGAAAAACCATTCGTTTAGTTAATGGATAACTCTTTCAGATGAAGAGGGCACACATATAGTGCTGCGGCTGAGCAGTTACAAAAATCAAATAACTTTTTCTTGTAATTGTGTAAGGTGGTGCTCTTTATTTATTTTTATGACACTCAAGCAGAACCTTTTCAAATGCTTTTTTGCTGGTCTTTTTTGAATGCACAATAAGAACACAAAAATACTGGAAAGGCCTTTAAAATAGATTTTAGGTTTGCCCAGATTTGGACATTCAGTTTTAAAAAATGAAAGTACTTTTCTGATCCAGCTGATGTATAAGCCATTTCAGAGCTCCACTGAATTATGTTCATTATTCTCTCTCTGAAAAAGATTGAACGTGACAAAAGCCGTTCACAGCTGCCATCAGATGTGAGCACGTCCCATCAAACTGTGAAGAGTGAAATATCAAGTACTCTGAACAGTGTTGCCTCAGACAAAGTGGAAGAAGGTGAACCGAGTTATGAGTTTACTTTTGATGATGATGATGATGATGATGATGATGATTTGGATTATCTGCCACCGCCCCCACCGGACTTACTGGAGGAACCTTCGGACTTTGCGGAAAACTTTCCTGAACCTCCAGTGAAACACACAGTGAACAGACAGCAATACTACAGACAGAGGGAGCTATTAGAGCTGAAACGTCTCTGCAAACATATTCACCCTGATGTCAGGAAAGATCTGGAAAGAGATTTTTATGATGACGAGGACATTGAAGCGGTAGAAGATGTTCAAGAGGCAGCATACCAGTTTGAACACACCGGCAGCAATTCAGACGGAAGCCCGGATCGCGAATATTTGGAGTGGGATGAGATTCTGAGTGGCGAAGTGCAGTCCATGCGCTGGATGTTTGAGAATAAACCCTTGGACTGCATTAAGGATGATTTGGATAACGAAGAGGATGGCAAAAAGATCATTCAGCAGGAAATCATTCCTGGAGGTGACGTTAAGAACAGGGCTTTGATGTTTGAGATGCAGCCCATGGATACACTAGGATTGCAACGTGATTCAGCTAAACGGAACTGTCTAGTGAATGAAGTGGGTAAGAGAGATGTGCGTGCGGCCGCCTGGTTGTTTGAGACAAAGCCGATGGATACGCTAAATAAAATTCACACTGATGATGAGCAAACCAAAGAAGTCATCTTTACACAAGAAGCCACTGAAGGGGATGTGAGGTACATGTTTGAAAACCAAGAAATGGATTCTCTGGGCGACACTGAAACCATGGATGAGAAGCAGCTGCTGAGCCTGAAGTCTGTCCTGGAGGAGATCAAGTCAGAAGTGAAGAAAGTCATATGGATGTTTGAGACGCAGTGCATGTGTGTAATGAGGGAACACTCCGGTGAGATGGTGTTGATTACTTCTGTCCGCCGAGAGGAGACGGCGAAAGGTGATGTCAAAACATCAAGATGGCTCTTTGAAACACAGCCATTGAATGACATTGACATGGACCTTTCTCAAATCAGGCTAATCTCCAGTATATCCATGGAAGACAACCAGCTAGGTGACGCAAAAAGGGGAAGGTGGCTGTTTGAGACAAAGAGGCTTGACTCCATAAATGCCCAATGGGAGAGAATGCAAAAGCAGCAGAAAGAAGAGATTCTTGGGGCGGATGTACGCAAACACTGCATGGTCTTTGAGACGCAGCCTATGGACACGCTTAAAGATGATGCCAACTCCAGACCTGTTGCCTCAGAACAGATTATTGGAGGTAACGTTCGCTCTGTGAGACACTTGTTTGAAAACGCTCCACCGGATGAACTCAAAGAGCTTCCAGAAGTGGGAAAACTCAATAAAAAAGCAGTCTTTGAAGAAGGAAGAGGAGATGTGAGACACCAAAAATGGATGTTTGAGAATAAACCTCTGGAGAACATTAAAGATGAGGATGATGAGGTAAACCGACTTAAGAAAACCATAGCATCTGATGAAGAAAGAGGCGATGTGAGACATCAAAAATGGTTGTTTGAGAACCAACGTTTGGAAGACATTCAAGAGGAAAAGAGAGAGTTTGTGAAGACAGTTGATTCAGAACAAATAGATAGAAGTTACAAGGGTGATGTCCGCAGAAATTGTTGGGTGTTTGAGACGCAACCGATGGATATGTTAAAGGATGATTCCAATGCCAGGCCAGCAAGTGCAGAAGAAATTATAGGAGGTGACGTTCAGTCTGCCAGACACTTTTTTGAGACTGCTCCAAAAGATGAGATGAAAGAGCTGGCAGAGGTGGGGAAGCTCAAAAGAATGATGACATCTGAGGAGAAAGGAGACGTTCGACACCAGAAGTGGCTGTTTGAAAGCAAGCCGCTGGAGCAGATCAGAGAGGAGAGAAAGGAAATAACAAGAACGGTGAATCTGGAGGATATAGAAAATGTGGATGTGACCAACTACAAGCAAATTTTTGAAACATATGATTTAAGCCAATATGACGAAAGTCAGAAGATTCAAGTTGAGGGTGTCACCACTGGCTCTGTTAGATCAAATAAAAATCTATTCGAGTCCATGCCATTATACGCACTGCAAGACAGCTCTGGGCATTATCACGAGGTCAGAACCGTACGGCGGGAGGAAATCGTCAAAGGAGACGTCAGAAGCTGCCAGTGGATGTTTGAAACTCGCCCTATTGACCAATTCGACGAGAGCATCACTAAATTCCAAATCATAAAGGGCATAACACAACAAGAGATCGAATCTGGAGATGTCAAGACAGCCAAATGGCTCTTTGAAACCCAGCCTCTCGATGCCATTAAGTATTTTAGCAATATTGAAGATGAGGAGTGTGTTACAAGGGAGACAGCAGAAATAGTCAAAGGTGATGTTAAAACCTGTAAGTGGCTTTTTGAGACCAAACCTATAGACATGCTTTATGAAAGGGAAGAGCTTAAGAGTACAAAAGATTCTGATGAAGTTCAAAAAGGCGATGTGAAAACATGCACTTGGCTGTTTGAAAGTCAAACCCTTGATGCCATACAGGATAACTCAGAGACAGTGTTGCAAACTCGCACTGTGAAACAAGAGGACATTCATGGAAAAGATGTACGCATGGCACGTTTCCTGTTTGAGACAGAGAACCTGGAGAACATAAGTGGAGGACAGGGAGAAGATTTTAAGAGTGTTACTGAGATAGACATACAATCAGGGGACGTGTCTCGGATGAAATACATATTCGAGACCCAATCTACCGACGTTATGAGCTCAACCTCTGAGGATTTCATGAGACAGCTGAGGAGTGCTCAAGCTGAGGATATTCAGAGAGGAAATGTTGGAAACTGCAAATGGTTATTTGAAAACCAACCCATAGATAAAATCGCAGAGACCCCCGGTGAGCTAAAAGGAGCTCGTACGGTACAAGATGTTCAGGGAGGCAATGTTGATAAAGGCAGATTCATTTTTGAGACCTATACGCTAGATAAGATTCAAGATGTGTCCTCTGAGGCCGAAATGAGAAAGCTACAGAAAGTCATCAGAGAGGATGAGGAGAAAGGAGATGTCAAAACGTACGCCATGATGTTTGAGACTCAGCCTCTCTATGCCATCCAAGACAAAGAAGGCCATTATCATGAAGTGACCACACTTACAAAGGAAGAAATACATAGAGGCGATGTAGTAGGAGCCCGTTGGCTGTTTGAAACAAAGCCTCTGGACTCAATTAGAGAGACGGATGAGGTCTATCTTTTAAAAGCCGTTACAGAGGAAGATATCCAAAAAGGTGATGTCAGCTCAGCAAGATGGAGGTTCGAAACCCAGCCCCTTGATAAGATTGCAGAAGATGCCAAAATGTCAATCAAAACTGTCGAGGACATTCAGGGAGGGGATGTAAAGACAAACAAGCAGCATTTTGAATCCGATGCATTGTCTCAAAAGTTGGTGCGTACTGTCAGCATGAGTGAGATTCATAAAGGGGATGTTAGGACAGCAAAATGGATGTTTGAAACTCACACAATTGATCAGATACATGCTGAAAAGTCAGAAGATGAGATGAAAACTGTTGTTATGGAGGAACAGCTGAAGGGGGATGTCAAACAGTCTGTGTGGCTATTTGAGAAGAATCCTCTTGATCATATTAACGAAAGTGACGAAAGTACAAAGCTCAGTTGTGAAGAAATCCCCAAAGCAGATGTCAAAACCACAACGTGGCTTTTTGAAACTACCCCGTTCACTGAATTTAATGAGAGCAGCTTGGAGAAGACAGAAATCGTTGGTAAAAGTGTTAAAGCCACCCTCGACGAACTGTTCACCCAAAGAATGGTAGACAACAAAGGTATCATCTTAGAGGCAGATGAAATTGGAGATGTTCGCATGGCTAAGTACAACCTCATGAATAAAGAAGCTCCCCAGATCCAAAGAGAAGAAATCATTAAAGGAGATCTGGAAAACATCATGATGAACCTCCTCAACAGACAGGAGAAAACCGAGAGGGGCATCGTTATAAATGCAGAGGAGAGGGGAGACATCGGCAGCGCCGTACAACAACTGCTCCAAGAGCACAGCAGCACCTCTGTGGAGAAAGAGGAGATAATAAGAGGTGACATTCAGGAAGCCATAAACAACCTGCTGAAAGAGGAGAGCACTGGCAAACGGGGCATTCTCATTCAAGAAGACGAAAAGGGAGATGTTCGTATGACGATCTACTCTTTATTCAATTCTCCTGAGGAATCAAGCACTCAGAAAGAAAATATAGTCAGAGGTAATGTGAAAGGGTGCCTTGAGAGACTTTGCAATCCAGACACAGAGGAGATTGTGAGAATTAAAGTGGATGAAGCAGAGAGGGGAAAGGTGAGCTTTTATTCTACATGTATTGAGTCGGGTGCACTGGATTATCTCAAAAAGCTGCAGGTAGAGCCAGATGAGGCTGACCCGGGTAAAATTGAAAAAGAGGAAATCATCGGTGGTAATATTAAGGGAACAAAACTCAGCCTGACACGTAATCAAGCTCAAATCGGTCGTCTGGTGGACAGGGAAGATATAGTCCCAGGCGATGTTCATAACACAGTTAAGGTTTTCACGACCGAGCCTCCAGTCTCATTTGAGCATTTACAGAGAGAAGAGATTGTAAGAGGAGACCTGCAAGCGGTGATGAATTCTCTGACGCAGTCTGTAAACCAGACGGTTGTTTTGGAGAAAGAAGAAGTCATTCGAGCTGATTTACCTACAACCCTGAGGTCTCTAGAGGAGGCCCAAAATCAGCCCAGAGAGGTTGAAAAGCCCGAAATCATTCCTGGTAACATCAAAGGAGTGCTGAAATCGCTAAAAGACTCGGCTTCCACCAAGGTGGAAATTGTCCTAGAAGATTTAGTGCCAGGTGACATCAAAGGTACGTTGAAATCGCTGGAGGAGGCCAAACATGCAGTGAGAGAGGTGGAGAAAGAGGTGATTGTAAAGGGTGACATTCACACGGCGATACAGAGTCTACAAGAAGCGTCAAATGAGAGAAAGGTTTGTCAGCAGGAGATTGGTGTCCAGGGAGATGTGAAAGGCAAGATTCAGCTCTTACTTGAGCCTCCTCCATCTCCCAGAATGCAGCGAAGAGGGAGTACAGAGGGTGACGTGAAGCTTTCCATAAAATCACTCTATGACACACAAGAGCAAGTGCTATCAGACAAAGAAGAAGTGATAAAAGGAGATGTTAAGGGCACAATAAAATCCTTAATGGAAACAGCACAGAGAGCTAGCCCGACGATTCCCCGAAGGCAGCCGAAAAGAAAGGTCAAAGTTCCTGTCAAGACCCCGTCTCCATCAGTGAAAGACATCCCGGCACAGAAGCCCACCCCTGCAGTTAAAAACCTTGATATGAGCAGTGAATCAAAGAGAAGCGCTCACAAGCAATCAATGCAAAACAGATACGCATCTCAAGAGAGCACTGCAATCACCGCTCACACCACAGCATGCAGCCAGGAGATAAAGACCACAGTGCTAGAGCACAAAACAATTGTTCAAACACACGGTGTCAAAACATTGAAAACCGACTTCCGTAACCTGAAAAAAAGTGGCTGTAAGGGGATGATCAGACTGGATAAAAGAAAACAGCAGGAAATCCATATGCCACCTCCTCCGTCTGACCCCGAGCCCCTCTGCCTCCCCCTCCAACGCCCCCTCCGGATTATGATAGCATCTCCTTCCCCACTCCTCCTCCGAGCATTAGGGGTGATCACGATCTTCCCCCTCCCCCTACTCCTCCTCCTCCATGTGATCCAGCCAAGACAGAACTTGACCATTTACCTCCTCCACCAACCCCACCACCTCCTCCTCTTGCCATGGCTGAGCTAGACCTCCTCCCGCCACCTCCCACAGAAGAGGAGCTAGACCTCCTTCCGCTGCCCAACATAACACCATCCAAGCCCACTAAAATGACTGTCAAACCTGTCAAAGCACCAACACTGTGCAGAGTACCCAAGCTTGAGCCAGTGATTTCATTTGAGCAAATGGACGTGCAGGCTACACGAGAGACCAAGAGTAGAAAAAATGTCACCACATCATCAGTTAAGTCCACCGCGATATCCTCTGAAATTCAGTCTGTGTTCACAAAACAGCCACCGGAGTCTCCACGGCCTCCCAAGAAAGTTTTCGCCCCCTTGACGCTCACCCCACCCGCCTCTCCTCCTCCGCCGCCCAAATCCCCGGTAAGCAAATTCAAAACCCCATTAATACAAGCCGAACAGAAGTACAGACAGCAGAGGGAGGAAAGCTGCACGCCGCCACCGCCGCTCTCCCCGGCCTTTGAAATCCACATGCACGAGTCAGTCAGTGCAGCCCTTGAAATGCTTTCTTCAGAGAGCACAGGCACGGTGCAATCAGAGGCAAGCATATCATTTGATTTCACTCAAGAGAGAGCTCAAAAGAGTGTGACCAAATCCGAATCAGCTACAGACTCATATGATTCATCCAAGCACACAGCTCTCTCAAACGCTCCCCCAAGCAAGGCTTTGATCGCTGCCACAAATGAGAAATCTCCTCCAGAATCTCCTGTTATTTCCTTAGTTAAACAGAACATTATCTCTAATCAGTCATCGCAGGGCTCTTCGGGTCAGCAGCAGACCACCTCCACTTCAGCTAAAAAGAAAAAGAAGAGATCCGTGACAACCAATATACAGCAGGTGACGAAGACGGTTATTAAAAACACAACCAAAGAAGAAATAAAGGCCTCTGTCAAAACAGACGAACCTCAAAGTGTCTCTAAAAATGAATCTGAGAGTGTGAGCAGCATATCTGAGGACAAAACAAAAGAGGAAAGCTCTCCAAAGAAAAATCATGAAAAAAACTCCCCTGATCGATCCCAACCAAACAAAGAGAGTCAAATTAAGGATGCTGAGCAGAAGCCCCAAAAGGTTGACAGTCAAAAGGCTAAGAAAGTTAGTAAGAGCGCTAAACTGGAAAGCAAGGAGAAAGCCACAGCGGAGCAGGAGAATGTTCGGGTGAAAGAAAGCAGAGAAAAAAGCCCCACGGAAACAGAGAATAAAGTGGAGAAAGAGGCCAAAGAGAAACCTGTAGAGGGGCCCCCTGCCACTCCGAAAAAGAAAAGGAGGAGCAAGAGTAAGAAAGACAGAGAAGCAGCTCAATGCAACAACGTTGCATCCATCTCGCCCACAGAGGCCAAGCCTGCTGAGCCTAAGTGGCCAGTCCTGACATCTGATGAAAAACGTGACGAAATCACCGTTGTGCAAACACAGCACACAATTCAAATGGGACATACTGAGGTTTACAAGGAGGTCATCAAATCTGAAAGTGCAGTCCAACAGCAGAGTTTCCAGGAGGAGGGCATGACTGTAAAACTTCAAAAGCAGGCCAGTGGAAGCCAGCAGATTCCTGAGGAATCAAAAGATGAAAGCAGAAATGTTCCTATAAAAATGACAGGCAAATCTGCACAAAAGGAGCCTGCTGAGTCTTCGGCAGAGAGCGCCAGCACATCTCTAAGACAAGCCGAAGCGCAGAAGATGTTGTCTCGTATCTCAGAGTTACAGGGGGTTGCGGGAAAAATGGACTCTAAGTCTCTGAAGACGCTGCTCAATGAAATGCCCGCCTGGCTTCTGGGGCCAGAGGAGAAGAGTGATTTGGAAGGGGCCGCTGCTGAACACAACGAACAGAAGCTTAAAGAAATTCTTGCTCATGTTAAAAACCTTGTTCAAGCTAAGCTAATGCACTTTGACGGCGCTATTGAAAAGCATGAATGTGAGGCCACCTCTGAAAAATTTGTCTCTAGTGGAGCCATACAAAGAATTTCGAAGATTTCCATTGGTTCTACAAAGTGTGAAACACAGAAGGTGGTCAAAGAGCAGTCGAAGACGACGCGCAAGAGTCGAAAGCAACAGATGAGCAGCGTTACAACTCTTGACCCCAGAGCGCCGTCCCCATTGTTACGGATGCGCTCTCCCTCACCTACGTTCATCACCATCGAGTCCACTAGGAGAACCGACTCGCCACAGAGGGCAGCACCTTCGCCTTCCCCAACGCCACCGACGCCTCCTCCGCGCAAGTCTGAGACGCCAAGCTCTCGCTTAAGCAGGGCCTCCCCTTCACCCTCCTCGAGCCGGGCAGATAGTCTGACGCGGCTCAGAAATGCCACAGCTACGCTCTCCCGCGGTGCCTCGCCGGATCCGGTGCCTCATCTGGTGGCGGCCCCTGGAAAGAAGTCTGAAATTGTGGAATCTCCCACTACGTTCCAACGGCAGATCAAAATTGACTCTAAACCAGCTGAAGAGAAGACTCTTGGGTCTTCTGAAACACAAGTGGTGACTGTTGAAGTGAATAACGCTAATGTAAGTGGAAATGCCATTATTATTCCAGAGCGTTTAGACCCCAACACCGAGACTGATAGTGCAGTGAAAGAGAAGGTAAATCTCTCTAAGGTTGACCTGTCTGTACAAACCAAAACAATTGCGACGTTAGAGGGCAAAGTTGGTATTAGAAAAGACCCAATTGACAATACAGAGAAGCCTGGCAGGGGAACTGACGACCTGGAGCTTGATATGGAGAAGAAAGCAAGACAACAAGAGGATATGACTGCTTTCAACATCAAGGATATTAAAAATGTTTTTGAAATGAGTGAGCAAAGTTCCCCCATCAAAGAGCTACAAAACAAACAGGAGGAACAGGAGTCAAGAGTGAGTGAAATTGCATCTGAAGGTTCAAAGCCTGAGCTTCCTCCAGAGAGGGAACAATGCTCCCAGCTGAGCTCTCCTCCACTCGTGAGCAGAGATGTGAAAGTAGACAAGTCTGTCGATCCAACAGGCTTTTCAGAGACAAAAACAGTCACTGAACATTATTCTTCTGTTGACGAGTACAGCACTAAAATTATCGGATCAAGAAGCACCGCGACGGTTTCCATGCATTCTCAAAGCGTTACGACGCAACGGGTGCCTTTTTCCTATGCTGATGCTGTGAAGAAAAAGACGTCAGAGGTGACGGTGTCACCTGAGGCCTCTGCAGAGGAACTGATGAAGAACTTCCATAAAACGTGGACAGAAAGTGAGAGTGTGTTCAAAAGCTTAGGTGTCACAGGTGAGAGAGCCAAGCCACCAACTAGTGCATCAAACCGAGACTGCTGTGCCGGGTAAATATGCCTGCAGTGCATGATGGGAATGAAATTTAACAGCAAGCTACTACAAAACTTCTGAGGTACATTACCAGGTCAAACTGTGTGTGTTTCTAACTTTTGTCTTTTAGATGAGTAAACGTGTATGTGAATGTGACAGTCATAAAACAAATGTGACTCATTACAGTTACATGCATGTTAATAGCTGAACATTTAGCACGAGTTTAAAAGAGTTTGAAGTTTAAGTTTTAAATTAAGTTTGAGTTTAAAGTTTAAAAAAAATACTTTTATTTATTTATTTATTTTTCCAATTTACATAGATTTTTTTTAAAAACAAATTTGTTTGGACAGTGTGACAAACAGATTTCCTTTTTTAACTTTTAAAATTTTTATTTAAATATTGTTTTGGCATGTCATTTCGTTCGTTCGTTCGTTCATTCATTTATTTTATTTCATTTAATTTTTAATTTTTATTTTATTTTATTTAATTTTTTATATTTTTATTAAATGTTTTTTTTAAGAATACCACACATTTGTTCATACTATCTGACACACATGACTGAACTAAGTGTCCTGGGAAATCACAGAGTCTGGGGAGCAGCCTACACTCTTTTTAGCCACTTAGAAATGCTCTCTGCCTACTCTCGCTTGCAGCACCATCAAAGAATCAAAAAAGTGTTTATCAGCTTAGAATTTTAAATATCTCAATAGCACTGAGTGCTTTCTCCATAATTGCCATTCATCTCTGTCTCATTTGCATTTGAGAGAGCTGCAAGAATCAAATGTACTTTAAAAGCAAAATGTTTTAGGGATTGATACAGAACACAGACTGAAGGAAAACAAAGCTTGAGTTTAATATTTTGTCTCTGTGTGGCCTGAGAAACAGCAACTTGGCTTTGTGTGTGTGTGTGTCTGTGTTTGGTTTGTTTGCTTCTTTTTAGAGACTGCAAGTTTGCAGGATCATTACATTTCCCAAAATAACTCCACAAATTATAACCCAATTGTTATTCAGACTTCTATACACTCAGCTGGGGAAAATAAATAAAAGGCTAGATTAAAAACAAATGGTAACCCAGCATTGGGTGCATATTGAACAGTGCACGTGTTTGGCTAGAGTGAAAGAATATTTTTTAATGTAAACTACTAATTTTGATATGTCTGTGTAATTTTCATCTCCAGGTTTGAGAAGTATTAATGCTTTAATGTATTATCGTGTGTCTGAACATGTCTTTCACTAATGCTGTTGTTAACAAACTTTCCAATAACCTTACATTGCAGTAGTGGATGTTGGATGTGATTTGCCTGCGTTGCTCAGATGGAGAACTGAGTGTTTGGCAAAGTGTGCGTGGGAATATTGATTGTGCACAAAACTGAATTGACTAAAACGTGAATATCTTTACCATCTTGCCAGATTCGAGTACCAAAGTCGGAGATGTGTGCAGTGTGCAAGAAGAGGGTTTACCCCATGGAAGGCCTGATAGCCGACAAAAAGAAGTTCCATAAATCCTGTTTTTTATGTGAGCACTGCAAAAACAAATTGAGGTATGCTCAAATATTGTAATATGATATTTTATAAGGAGTTTCACTCAAAAATTAAACATTTGCTGAAAATGTACTCATCCTCAGGCCATCCAAGATGTAGATGAGTTTGTCTCTTCATCAGAACAGATTTGTTGAAATGTAGCATTACATGATTTGCTCAGCAATGGGTGCTCTGCAGTGAATGGGTGCCGTCAGAATGAGAGTCCAAACAGCTGATAAAAACATCACAGTAATACACACCACTCCAGTCCATCAATTAGTGTCTTGTGAAGTGAAAAGCTGCATGTTTGTATAAAACAAACCCATTATTAAGATGTTTTTATGTCTTGACGTTAACTTCAGACCATTACTTCTGGCTAAAATATGAGTTCATAATCAATAATAACGCTTCCTCCAGTGGAAAAAGTCTATCCCCTGTTGTCCTCTCACATCAAATACTGACATATTTGTTTAGAACAGTTTTCACTTGTAAGCTGTGCTTGATCTGTGTATATTTGTCTTATGATTCAGACGGGACAACTGGAGAAAACAATATTATGAATAGACGACTCGTATTTTAGTTTGAGGTTAAACGGGTCTTAATGATTAATTTGTTTCTTACAAACATGCAGCTTTTCACTTCATAAGACGTTAATTGCTGGACTGGAGTGGTGTGGATTACTTGGATTATTGTGATGTTTTTATCAGCTGTTTGGACTCTCATTCTGACGGCACCCATTCACTGCAGAGGATCCATTGGTGAGCAAGTGAAGAAGCCAGGAACCACATAGCAACACCCTAGCATCATTGTAAAGAGTTTATAGTGTGTATGGTTGAGTTTAAAAAAGAGCATAAACAGACAATTTATCATATTTAACATTAACATAAATATTCTAGTAGGTCTAACAATGCAAGTATTCCAACATAATCAATTCTAAAATGATTTTATGCATAAAGTACCATTATTTGTAACTATAAGATAAAGTATACTGCATAAATCTATTCAAATGGAAAGCTTGCAGTGCAGTTCTCATTTACAAACTGTGCGAATGCAGACAGCTCTATATGTTTTCTGTGACTTATGAATTATGAAACTCTGTTGTCTGACAGCCTTGGAAACTTTGTCTCTCTCCATGGACATTTATACTGCCAGCCACATTATAAACAACTCTTCAAGTCTAAAGGGAATTTGGAGGATGGATTTGGACAAGGATCGCAAAGGGAATTACTGGACGTCCGGGATACAGGGAATACAGACCATGATGGATCGGATTGGAGATATTCACTTTCGCAAAGTAGCATGTGCTCGCTCTCAGACGTGTTTGAAAAAGAAGCAAATAAACCTGATCAAAGCCCTAACAAAATTTCTGTAGTGTGGCCTCCGCAAACAGCCTCCCCGAAAAAGACGTTCTCTCTGGATCAGGATGTGAAATTAGTCAAACCCGTTTGGCCCCCGAAGAGCGAAACTTCAAAGTCTCCTAAGTACCAGCGTCGGAAAGCAACTCAGAGGACCACACTTTAGGAGGAGTGCAACAACGCCTCGGGCTGGCGGTGAAAGAGGAACGAGGAGAGCGAGGGAGACATCTCATCGATCAGCGACACACAGAGCATGTCACAACAGCATGAAGTATTGTGGGAACTTTAGAAACACAAGGACACATCACGATGATGAAGAGCTTCGAATGCAGGGTGAAAATCTCACCGTTGGACGGGTGAGGAAAGGTGGAGAGAGATGGTGGAGGTGAAAAGGTAACAGGAAGTTGATAAGGATTTCGAGAAATGATAAATATGTTGTGTATATATAAAGTAGGCGCAGGTTCAGATGGTTTGTGTGTTATGTTGAAAGAAAGACTGAAAGAAAGTGAAATTACGAAGAGACATAGAAATCATTTAAGGTCATATTTTACTCCATAAGCAAAAGATAGAAATATAAACTTAATTTTTTTTTGTATCAAGAAAATAAAGCCTATTTTTTATGCCTCCCAATTCTCATTACAGTAATAATAAAAAATAAAAATAAAAATAAAAATAAATATATATATATATATATATATATATATATATATAATTCCAATGTAATTGCTGTAATGTGAAAAAGTAATATTAAAATTTAGAAAAATATTTGAAAAAATGAAAACAAATATTTTGCTGAGCACCAATAATAATTTAGCAGTAAACCAGTACATTAGAATTTTATAGTATATATGTTTTATATATAGTAACATATATTTTTATTTCCTTAATTATTAGTGCTTAATTATTCAAATCACAGTGCAAATAAACTTATTGGTTCTAAAAACAGGCTTTATTTTCTTTAGCTGTGCAGGATAAAATGTATTTGTTATTTTTGTTTTTTTTATATATTTTTATTTTGGTCACGATTTCATAATTAACACTCATGCAGTTGCAAGGGAATTTTTGGGAAGTCTATTAAAATGTTGTATTTTGCAATGCAGCACTCAGTTATTTCAATGTTCAAGATCAAAATTGTAATATAAAAATGACTGATATTCAATTATTGGGTGCCAAATATAGGGGTCTATTTTTACATACTTTCTGTACGCTTCAACAATTCGAAAGTGGTGCAAAACATTTCAGTTCTGTTTTAAACTCTTTTTAAAATTAGTCACAGCATATATTTTCTGCAATGCTTTTTCTGTGTCCATGGAGAGAAGACAATTTATCACTAAATTGAACTCTTTAGATTTGCATCCCTATATTTTTGTATTCTTTATAAGGTTATACTGTATCCTGGGGATTCTTTTCACATTTCAACCAATTGTTTTTTTTTTTTTTTTTTTTTACTTCTTCCTGTGCAGCACCTGGAGTGTTGTGTGGGAGGAAGATGAAGAAAACACATATTTGTAAATCTCTTGTCTTGTTTATAATAGAAGTGTATGTCCTTCTCTCTCTAAACAGAAAATATTTTGTGAGGAAAATGATCTTTTTAGAGTTGTCTTCTATGATTTGTACTGGACAATCCCTGATGGTTAAATTAAGTCGGGCTGGTTCACGAAGAGGTCTTGCTAATTTATTGATGCAATTACAATAAAGACGTCTTGATATCACCGTTTATGCTTTCAGGTTAACTTCTTCATTTTAAATTAATGACTAAATTAAAATTCTTTACTCGTGTGATTTAAAACCCGCATGCTGTTTGTATTTCTTAAAAATTGCTTGTCTGGTTGTGTTGAGAGTTTGCACTTTAGTGCATTGAGGCTATTTTTATTTTTTAGCACAGCAGTACAGTGTAGTGTTTTACTCGAAAACACTTTTCATCAAGCATAACCTTACTCTTCTGAGCATCAACGAGAGACTTTTGAAGTAAACGGTGCTGACACGTGATCACATGAACTGCTGGTCAACTGCACTTTGCTGTTATTGTGATCTAACTGGAATCCCTTAGCTTCACTCACAGTGAGAATTTCAAGGTGTAGTGTTTAAGCAAACCCATAAGACTGTTGTAAATCAATAGCTCTAGCTGTACAGTCGCCTTAGGGAGAAGTGTTAGATTGATGGAAGCTGGAACACTCAGCTCTCTTTTACAGCAGCAGCAGCAGCAGCTTCAAGACCTCAAAATACACTCATCAGCACCAGCAGGACGTTAAAGGGAGAGGGGTCATAATCAAAAGGTATGTGAACTCTCTTGATACATCTGGCATGTATTTTATCTGATTTGTATTATGGATAAATGAGTAAATAAGAACATACACTAGCATTCAGTCATTTCTTTAAAGAAATTAATATGTATAGTCAGCAAGGATGCATTGAGTTAATCAGAAGTGACTGTAAAGCATCATAATATTGCAAAAGATTACTGATTCCTGAAATATATATTGAACCTTTTGTATATATGTGTATATATATGTGACCCTGGACCACAAAACCAGTCTTAAGTCGCTGGGGTATATTTGTAGCAATGGCCAAAAATACATTGTATGTGTCAAAATTATGCATTTTTCTTTTATGCCAAAAATCTTTAGGATATTAAGTAAAGATCATGTTCTATGAAGATATTTTGTAAATTTCTTACCATAAATATATCAAAACTTAATTTTTGATTAGTAATATGCATTGCTAAGGACTTCATTTGGACAACTTTAAAGGTGATTTTCTCAATATTTAGATTTTTTTGCACCCTCAGATTACAGATTTTCAAATAGTTGTACCTCGGCCAAATATTGTTCGATCCTAACAAACCACACATCAATGGAAAGCTTATTTATTCAGCTTTCAGATGATGTATACATCTAAATTTCGAAAATTGACACTTAAGACTGATTTTGTGGTCCAGGGTCACAGATAATATGAAGGAGCACAACTGTTTTCAACATTGCTAATAAGAAATATTTCTTGAGCAGCAAATTAGCTTATTAGAATGATTTCTGAAGGATCATGTGACACTGAAGACTGGTGTAATCATCAATGAAATAAATTACATTTTAAAATATAGCACACTTGAAACTAGTTCTCTTAAATTGTAATTATATTTCACAATTTTTGTGTTTTTTTCCTGTATTTTTGATCAAATAAATGCAGCCCTTGGTTAGCAATAGGACACTTCTTTCAAAAACATAAAATTCCAAAGCTTTTCAGTTTTTCGTGTAGGAAATTGCCTAGGAGAAATGACGCTGGACTTTTGAAAAAGTACCAACTTTTATTACACCATTTTGTACATTCCGACACTATTATTCTCCCCCTCAGACCATTTTAATACAGTCATTATACCAAAATATTTAAATACATACTGTAATGATGTATTTCAGAGATCCATTCAATAAAGTTTAAAATGGTGTTTTGTAACAAAACCAAGATTCCTGAATGAAAATAAATGGTTTTAGTGGAAAGAGTGTGGAGTTTATTTTATTTAATAAGAAAAAAAAATTAATGATATTATGCATTTAATCATTTTCTGATTGGAATTTTAAAACATAATAGTTTTATTTAGCATATTTTCAGCATTGTTTATGGCATCTGTTTTGTATTGCATGCTCCATTAGCACATACTGTAAATTACCTAAAGATCCAAAGAAACCTATACAGTACATTTAGATATAAAACTGTCATGTCAGAGTGAAATACCTTCCCTTTAAAAATGAATGAATTCCGGAAGAGCTGAACTTGTCTCACAAGCTCTCGGCCTGAAGTATCTATGGTTTCTCACTGATGTGGATGTATCACGTTTTCACCTTGAATATGATGCTTGTATTATTTCTCCATATACTTCTCGGGGCTCGCTCACGAACATCTGAAATAAGTGTGTTCATACAGCCAGCAGTCCATCTGCTGTAGATGTCTGAAACTGTCACTAGATCGTTTATCTCAATTATTAAGCTCTCTGGTATGTAGGCTATACTGTAGCAAGTGGTTTAATGCTGTGAGATCCTTTGGCCTCTCGTCTCTGCAGGGTGTGAGCTAATCTGCCGACACGAGTGGAAAAAGCCAACGAGAAGAGAAAGAAAGATGGAAAGCTTCACTCTTCAACTTCCATTTGTGTTTAAAGTTAGTTACTCTCATCTCGCACACACTTGTCTTGCCGGATAAATATGATGCGTGGCTCTGTCTTTGTGCTTTCATAAAACCTCCAAGAGCACATGAATCATTGAGCAAAGCCCATCTTCCACAGAGATGCTGTCAGACGATACAGAGAGAAGGATGGAGCTCACCTTTCCTACCCAGGCATCTCAGACTAAGTTTTATTTTAATAACTTTAAAGAAATAGTTCAGGCACAAGATGAAACTATAACAATTTTCATGTCAATTTTATGTAAATGTTCTGTTCATTTCTCACATGCACTGCAGGAGTTTCAGGCTTCAAAAAGGAAAGTTGTCCATACTCAAAACCTTGCACCAATATAGTCTTCTGCAAGGTTATTAATAAAAAATAAAAAAATAAATAAAAAACATGAAATGTTAACTGAAATAACATAAACTTATTTTATTTAATCTAATTGCCAAGGCAACTTTTTTATTTAGTTTAACTTGGTGTACTAAAGTAAAAGTAAAACTAAAACTAATAATAATAATAATAATAATAATAAGACTTAACCAAAATTAAAATTAAAACATAATATAAAAATGAAAAATAAATAAAATTAAAATATAAACTATTAACTATTATTTCAAATTTAACAAGACTATATAGACATTAAAAACATAAATAGAAATAATTCAAAAATTGTAACTAAAATTAAAACGAAAAAAAAAATTAAAATAAAAAAAATCGAAATATTATAATCTATTAACTTATATTAAAAACTATAATAGTATCTTAGTGGTACTAAAATAACACTCATCTGAAGTCATAGATTTGTGTCAGAAGCTGAAATTTTAGTCTGTGTTTATTATTAATATGCCTGTCCAATGAACAGTGACTTAAACGGATCAGTTTAATTCATGAACAAATCATTCAGATCAACAGATTTTTTGATAAGATTGGACTCAAACGGATAATTTGTTCACAGATCAGACATTGCTGCTTTTATGAATGTTGAATGGAAAAACTAGAGCAGATTTCACCTTTTCTAAGAATGACATTTTTTATTTCTGTCTTGTCTTCCTCAAAGCCATCGTGCAATATTTATTATAACCCATTTGGAATATAGTCCATGAGTCATATGGATTATTTTTTACTTTATTTGAAGCTTCAAAGCTCCAGTCCAAAATTGATTGTAATTGCATGGGAAAGAGTGACCAGTACATTATTAAAATTTCAACCATATAAAAAGTCATGACAGATTTAGACTTTTTTTGGTGAACTTTTCCTTTAAAAGAAGAAGAAAACAGAACTAAGCATGGCAGTGTGTGGCTGCTTTGTTACCATGGAGATTATGAACAATGACTTTAATTCAAACATCATTTATTATCCTTTGACCTAGTTAAAATTGTTTAACACAAAAATAGAATCTTTTGTGCCATCAGTTGTTAAAAAGGGCAACTCAATTACACTGGCAGTCGGAGTTTGACACCTACTCATGCAATTAATTCAAACTCTGAAATTACATGAATGGAAGTACAGTATGTGTGAATGATGCAATGATCAAAACTATGTTTCACATATATCAACTCTTATATTAGAGCTTTTTCCTTGTCTAGATTCCAGCCCTGCTCACTCTGACATTCTTCAGCCAGCAT
The DNA here is from genome assembly GCF_012432095.1 of Onychostoma macrolepis. Classification (NCBI taxonomy): domain Eukaryota; kingdom Metazoa; phylum Chordata; class Actinopteri; order Cypriniformes; family Cyprinidae; genus Onychostoma; species Onychostoma macrolepis. The sequence continues at coordinate 4,522,561 of NC_081163.1, forward strand.
CCTGAGGTGCATGCTGGGATGCTTTCAGACAGGTTTGAAGGAGTTCACATGAACGCCGGACACCTGATGCTTTTCCTTCACTGTCTGCTCAAAGTCATGCAAGGTATAGTTCACCCAAAAATGAAAATTTACCATCAGACCATCTGAGATATAGATGAGTTTGTTTCATATTTGGAGAAATTTAGCTTTGCATGAATTGCTCAGCAATGGATCCTCTGCAATGAATGGGTGCCGTCAGAATGAGAGTCCAAACAGCTGATAAAAAACATCACAATAATCCACAAGTAATCTACATGACTTCAGTGAAAAAGTCCATCCTCTGTTGTCATCTCACATCTAAATCCACCCACATATATTGTTTTTTGAAGTCTGAAGTTACAAAATATCTTAATGATGGATTTGTTTATTACAAACACACAGCCTTTTACTTCATAAAATGAACTGGTGTGGATTATTGTGATGTTTTTATCAGCTGTTTGGACTCTCATTCTGACGGCACCCATTCACTGCAGAGGATCCATTGCTGAGCAAGATATTAAGCCAAATCTCCAAATCTGTTCTGACAAACTGGGTGAGTAACATTTCAGCAAATGTTTGTTTTTGGGTGAACTATTCTTTTTTTTTTTTAAGTTTAAAACTTAAAATACTGCAAATGACCTCCTTCCAAATAGGCTTTGTGCATTAGCGTCATCTCAAAACTTTTCTAAAGCATTAAACAGAAAATTTGAATAATACTCTTGTAATAATGACATCCTCAGAGGCAATAAACTCAGGAGAAGGCCTAATCCACTTGTCCTTCCTACCCCAGATGAATAAAGCGCTGACTAATACCGCTCTTAGATGGATGAGCTGGAAGTACTAAGCATTATCAGGAGGGTGGATAATACCCACACATGTACTACTTCTTTCTTATGTCTTAATGTATTGTGTAGTGTAGCTTATATATTTAACAGTATTGTTTGTGGAGTTGTATATGCAGTGTTGTTGGGTCTGAGCGTGTGCAGCAGATAGTCAGTCTCTCTAAGGCCGTTAACTCTATTAGATTAGTGGTGTTAATGCAGCCACACCTGACAGACCTCTGCTGCACCTGACTGGACACATCCATCTGCTCAGAGATAGGGAAATTATTTTGAATAAATGCATATGATAAGGGCCAGAACGGCTCGAAATAACTCAATAGAGTAATTCAAGCCAATTTATTTTGTATAATACTCACTTATACATATTGTTTCAGAGCAGATTTACAGAAATCACCCATTTAGTGTCTGCAGCAAATAAGAAATCTCCAGCAGATGTCTAGGTAAGGTAACAACTGCAATTTTTTTTTTTTTTTTAAACCGAGTTGGTATTGCCGTTCTTGTTTTTACAGCCGACCCCAGAGAGTTAATGGAAGTCACAGATTGGTGAAATAATCTATATCATTAAAAATTATTTCATTAAAACAATGAATAAAGAGCAAGCAACAGCACGCACATCGATCTCAAATGGGTGCTCGACTAAAATACAAGTAGAAGCATATTAGAAATGCAAAGTCGACAACACCAAAGCTCCAAAAGTGTCAAAAAAAATGTTTTTTTAAACTTTCGCATAGTGTGTTACGTTTCGAGCATGCAGGCTCTTCATCATCAAATGAACAACATTGATATGCCACTCTTTATACCTTCAGGTTACATTTAAACAATGAATTAAATAATTAAAATAATAAAGGCTGGCTTTGATTTGACATGATTCTATGAATTCTTTTTTCAAAAAGCAGGGCCACAAAGGAAGGATATTATATTATATACAGTTTATTAAATTAAAATATAAGTATATTTATTATTATATTATATTGTTATATACACTGAAAAATTATTAGTTGAATTTACTAAATGTTTTTAAGGTAAGTGGTTGCAATCAATTTATTTTAGCTACATTTAAATAAACATATTTTTTTTTTTTTTTTTTTTTTAAATGTAGCTAAAATAAATTGATTGCAACCACTTACCTTACATTTTTTTTGTAAATTCCTTTTCAGTTTACAGTATATATATATATATATATATATACATACATTACATTTATATTATAATATTATATTATTCGTATAATATTAATTTTATTTTTTATTTGTATAAATGTAATTTAAGTTGTTAATTTAAAATTAAAATGTAAAATTACACACACACACACACACACACACACACACACACACACACACACACACACACACACACACACACATATTTATATATACAGTATTTATTTTTAGTATGTAAAAGTATGTATTATATTTAGTATGTATTTATTTTGCCCAGTGCTGTATACTTTAATTGTTACTAAAGTAATATGACAACTGTTACTAAATATGAAAGCGAATTCCTCCCTTTGAATTTTTTCACAACGTCAATCAACCTTGCTTTGCAAACCAGAGCGACTTGTCTTACTGCTGATTGGCTGTGTGTCTCCCAGAGCGCGATGTGATTGGACGGCGCGCCTGTCGCGTAACAGCTCCCACCATCAGGTTTCGTGGCGCAGAGGATTGAGGCTCATTCTCTCACACTCACTCACAGCAGCGCGAGCTCGGAGGATGGAGGCGACTGAAGCGGTAGGTGAAACGCGTCTCTCTTACTTCTCGCTGAAGAGCGGTTAGCTGCTCAGACCTGCCTGTTGGAGGAACCGTGAGCTGTGACTGGTTCTGTGGTTTAGTCGTGAATCCTGGAGTTTGTCCAGTGCGGTTTAGTGCGCTGAAGTGTTTGCCGGGTCAAAGCCGCGAGTATTAGTGATGGAGCGACTGTCGCTGTCCGAGGTGCTGAAAGTGAGTAAAGCTTCCTCTGTAAAACATAGTGCGACTTTTAACAGGAGAACAATGTTTTTCATGTCTATTTTTAATTAGTATGAAGATAGGCTGTTGAATAGGCTATTCGGCATTTTAAAAATCGTATTATATATAGATTTTTAAATTGCCTTGCAATTTACGGAGGCAATTTATATTATACTTAATAAGGCATTGAGTATACTTTTGTTGTAAAATATTATTTTGTGGTGTTTTTTATGAACAAAAAGTAAGAATGACCTTATACTTTGGGGAAAGAAGCATTCCTTGAAATGTCCGTACGAACTAGCACGTTTGTTTAGATTGTTTATGATTATTGGGTTGTTTATTTGCTGTTTGCAGGGTTATTATCCTGTGTTACCCTGATTGTGTTTTGTGGTTGAACTTTAAGTAATTAATGTGGACTTTTATCATGCAACTTGTATCGATGGCAGTAGATTTTACAGTAACAGCTAGGTTGGTATATAAGCATTTTTATGGATCAGATCAAGTACAAACACATCATTATGATAAAAATGGCATGCTACCATTTTTGAAAGTTTGCTAGAAGGATTTTTTTTTTTTTCCCGAAAATGCTGATTGCATCTAATTGCTCTTCTAATTACTCATAAGTATTTTGCATTGTATTTTCACACTGGCTGGAAATAAATCATCATTCGCTTGTGAAAACATTGTTGATTACTGCTATGTTAACTTTGAAATATAAATACAGAGTTTCTGAAAAAATCTTACTGACTTTTGAGAGAAATTTTTAGTCTTATTTTTTGTTGATGTGTTTTCTTTCTCAATTACTTCCCTTGTTCTCAAAGTTCATTGATATTCGAGTCGTCTGGCTGTGTTTTGTTTGCTGTTGAAGTCATAAAAAGACCATTTTCTTTGTGCATGTATCATTTTTACATGTCTTTTGAACAATTGCGTTGCATCTGTGCATGCAAAATTGACCAGATCTTTCATTTTCAACAGTGTTTTGACTGATGCGAGTCATTTGAGACTCGGATCATTTGAACTTAGAAAACCTGCATCTTTCTTTAAAGGAAATACTCCTCGATAGCGAAATTGTAATATAAATAAGCAGTTTAAGGTGAAATAAGCTCTCTGTGTCTAAACATCTGGCAGAACATAAAATGGGTCATTAGTACGAAATGGGTGCCTTTCCAACTAGATTAGAAGTCAGCATGAAATGGAAATTGCAGTCGCTTTTTCTTCTCTATTGTGATATATCTGAGCGAAACGGCTTCTTGAACAAGAAGTAATGTAGGCCGGGACTTGATTTTGTCCATTGGGATTCTATTGGATTGATGTTGTTTTCTAATTGCTGTGATCTCATGTGAGTGACAGGTTGCACACGTCATCAGAGAAGAGATGTTGTTGTGAAGGAGAGAGAAAGTTCATGTTTTTGATTAAAGATTAAGAGTTGATTAATAAAAAAAGTTCTAATGATTTATGATAAACACCGCAATATTCAATTGAAAAGAATATGAGAGTATAATCTAATAGATTATAAGATTTTAAACCTTTTATCAGGTATGTAATGTGTTAATATACTGCACTGTGCCATCTCTAGCTAAATACATTTTTAATATGTGTTGGGACATAATTTTGCCTTTTTGAATAGTTCATTTATTAATTTATTTATTACATTTCAAGAGTTTTTTTTTTTTTTTTTACATTACTTTACAGTTTAGTTCAACATAAAAATCCTTTTGTTCAAGGTCATGAAACCGGGTCTTCTTCAGAAGAGAATTTAATGCTGAAATTTGTATAATTTGTTCAAATATCAGTTGTTTACAATAAATAACCATAGTAACAGGGCCGATGATGTAAGATTGTCCTTTACTGACAAAATTGAAGCATAAAATGACATGAAAGACTTAACTTGTTCTTGAAGAGTTCATTTATTGAAAGGATGATAATGTCATTATGGCAAAGTTTTTAGGATTAATGGAGAAGGTCATTGGTCTACAAATGGAAGAATATAATAGTAACATGGCTGATGCATAACATGTGGAAACAAATTGAATGTAATAAGAGCACATAATTCAAAAAATTAGAATAATGATGTCTTCAAAAAAATGATTTATAATACACACTGCAGTATTCAGTATAAAATAAGATTTTTTTCTTTTCTTTAAAGTATCTAAGAATTGTCAATTTTGACTTTAAAGTATTTTTTTATGATTATAAACATTTTAGCAGGTATATAATGTGTTTCAGAATTGCATTGCACGATCTCCAGCTAATTTAATGTATTTTAATATATGTTGGGACATAATTTTGCCTTCAGAATAGTTAATTGATTAAATTTTACAGTTTAGTTTGACATTGCAAACCTCAAAGTCATAAAACTGGTGCTTCTTCAGAAGATAATTCTTTGTGTCTATAAATGAACTGGTAACACTTTACAATAAGGTTTCATTTGTTAGCATTAGTTAACTACATTAATTAACATGAACAATGAAAAATACTTCTACAGCATTTAGTAAACTTCATGTTAAATTCTATGTTTGATAATACATTTTTAAAGTCAAAAATTGTATTTGTTAATGCACTGTGAGCTCAGCTTACATGAAATACTATGGAATTAATTTTTTTATTAGCTAACATTAACAAAAGTTAATTAACACTGTAAAAATATATGTTACCAATAATCTTTTCAAACATCAGTGGTTTACTATAAATAACCCTTTCAACAGGGTTGATGTCAAATCAACCATTTAAAAAAAATAATCTTGAAAGGATGATCAAGTCATGGCATTTATGGAAAGGTCTACAAATGGAAAAATGTAACACAAACACAGACGATGCATGGGGAAATAAATGAAAAAATGTTGACTAAAATCTAAAAATATATAAAGAGGCAAAATGCTAACTTTAATGCAAATATTTGCTGCAAGGAGTTTGAAGTTGGCAGGATGCAAAACATGCAATGTCACGAATAAAGAAAAAATGTCTGTATTAGCACATTGTTCATGGTTCAAGTATTTTTGTACGCACTTGTGTGTGAGGGGCTCATGGCACCTATTTGAAGAACGGCCCATATGCCACTGTGCATTATTGGTTTCAGTAGCATCACCTGTTTTGGCTGGCGTTTGGCGTGCCGCTCCGCTCACATACGGACTGATAGTAATGGCTGTACCGTCTCCTTCATTTGCTTTTGTTCTCTTTACTGTAGTTCTCAAGCCACAGTTGCGAAAGCAAAATAGGTGTTTGATGAGGATCATTCCTCCCTGGCGTTTTTCTTCCGGGCAAATCAAAGGCAGTAAGTCACTTGTCTTGTTGTGAGGAATGGGCGCCAGCTCGCGCTTTCTCTCGGGTTTATTTGAAATCCAATATGAATTGTGCTGACGCTTTGAATTTGCTTTTGTGACCTTGGCAGCGTTTTCTTGGCAAAGACAGTGTCGTATTGTTTAAAATGTGTTCTGTAAGTCGACTCCCGGAGGCGAAGTCTGCATATCAGAGGTTTGTCTTTATGTCCCAGGTGTCTTTTAGTACTTTATGCTTCTGTCGCGGATGTTGAAATAGTCTCTGTGGTCTCCTGTATTCCCTACAGGGCTGGTTTTTCTTTGAAGGAAATAAATGCAGTTTTATGCTTGACTTGTGGCCTCGATGCACTCGTTTCTGTCATTGCTAAGTGAATTCTGTTGGAAAATGTAATCTCTTTATGATTAGACGAGCTCTGGTTCCCGTATGGAAGCCTGACACGCACCTAAACGTGAGCGTACAGTCACTCGAAGCATATTTATATCTGCTTTGCTCATGTTTTAATTGCTGTTTGGAGTCTGGTGGCTTGACATTGACGTATTGATCAGGTCTTAGAAAAGCCTCAATAACAGGCAGATCTAATTGATTACTCCGCATTGACATGCAAGGGCATTATGCCTCACCACGAGCGCAGACTGGGAATATTGATGTGTGAAATTAATTCCAAGCATGAGCAAGGAATGACTTTCACTTATTTGAGCTTGTTGTGTTACTGTTCTAATGAAATAGCTTGAGCAATTTTCCATTGTTTTTTTTGTTTTTTTTGCACATTCCAGCACAAATGTGTTTGGGAATATCGCATTTGAGGAGATTAGACTCCCCAGCCAAAACACATTGGCAGCTTTTGCACTTGTTATCAGGCTTTTGGTTTTGAACCGTCTCCTGTGTGTTAAATCAGCTCATTATGCCGCTGTATTTCCAGTCTTCTTTAATTTGTTCTGTTAGACAGGCCGTCTCCGTTTAAAGGTGTTCTCCGGGGAAAACTTCAGCAGCAGACAGAGAGGGTGTTAAGCGGAGGGCAGCCGATAATGATCATCTCTCCGACTACTGAAAGTTGCTTCTAATGATCTGCAAATAAAACACAGGTCGCCGCTATTGTATTTGCTCATCTGAGGGATTCTCCTGACAGCACTTCTGGGATAGGAAACATGAAGCACTCTCATAATCGCTTAATTATCAATTAGCAATCTCATAATAGTCTTACCGATGTCATATGTTTACAACCAAGAGCCTATTGTTGATATGGCTTATTTCAAGCTTTGCTCTAGTCAAGAGAGAGTATATTAAAAATCTGACATTTCAAACCATGTCATGTGAAAAATCACTCTGGAAACAGGGAAGTTTCATGAGATTCTGCCAGAAACAGGCTCTGGTGAAACATCTGTTAATTACAATTTTTATATCACTGTTCAAAACTTATTTTGCTCACCAAGGCTGCATTTATTTGATCAAAAAATACAGTAAAAACAGTAAAATTATGAAATATTATTGCAACTTAAAATAGCAATTTTGTTTTTGAATATATTGTAAAATGTAATTTATTTCTGTGATGAAACGCTGAATTTTCAGCAGACATTACTCCGGTCTTCAGTGTCATGTGATCCTTCAGAAATCATTCTGATATGCTGATTTGATGCGCAAGAAGTGTTTTTATTATTATCAATGTCAGATATGCTGCGTAATGTTTTTGTGGAAACATTGTGTGCTACATTTTATTCAGGACTGATGAATAGAAAGTTCAAAAGAACAGCATTTATTTGAAATAGAAATCTTTTAGGACATTTAAAATGTTTCTAATGTCACTTTTGATCAATTTCATGCATCTTTGCTGAATAAAAGTATACATTTCTTTTAAAACTTCTTTAAAAAAATAAAATAAAATCTTACTGACCCCAAACTTTTGAACAGTATATCACTTACAAATGTTGCCAATGTTATGTCAAGTCTGCTCCAAATAATAGATTGTAATACCATTTTGTGCCACTAGTAGCATAGAAATGATTGCATGAAAAGTCTTCTCTGAGCCAAATGAGATTCATCTATTCAGATGTGTCTGCTGTAAATGCATCCAAGTGATTGGACCCATCTGAACTGAGTAACACCGGCCCACCATCAGCAAGCAAAACTATACCTGAATGCATGAGAGGCTTTTTACAATGCCAGGATCACACACTCGGAGCATAATGCAGTTTTTACTTTCACGTCCCCACACACACACACACACACGCACACGCTCTCAGTCAGTGAAGCTCTTATCCAAGGCAAAGGATTACATTTTTGCCCATTTATGTAAATGGATATCTACTGAAGCAGTTCAGATTAAATGCCTTGTTTGCTGCGGGCTACGTCAATAATATTTCACAGCCGGGATTTGAACCACTAACCCCTCTATGCTCTTTTTCCCGCAGAGCATCACCTAACAAAAATATCGGATAGGCCTGTATCACACACTGCGGTTCTGGGAAAATGTTCTGGGGATTTGAAAAGACTTTGATGCTTTTAATTCTACCCGAACAAGAAACAGTTCTGTTTTACTACATTTAGTTAAAGCTGAAGTGTGTCATTTTTTTTGTCCAGCTAGCATCACTAAATTGCAGAAGAAATGACTGTTTTTGGAACAGGTTTCATGGACCCTCACCTTGTCTGCTATTAGTTGGGTGTACAGATAGTCCCACCCCCCAAAAAACACTATTAATTGAGTGATTGGTTGTTTCGGGCTGGTTAGGATGCTCAAACAAACAGTAATTTGAGACAAACAGGGAATTTCTAGGAAATTAACACACTATTTGCTTATTTGTATTTGCAAAGCACATTGTCATATGAGAAAGTATTATAATGTATTATAAGGGAAACTTGTCTAGAGCATGTCCAGATATCTTTCTTTCTTTCTTTCTTTCTTTCGATTTACATGATGTTAAGGAAAACAACTACCAAAATTATAGAAATTATTTAATTAAATAATTCATTTATTATAAAATATGTTATTTATTTATTTAGATTTTCATGATGTTAGGGAAAAAAACTAAGAAAATTATTTAAAAAAAATGAAAAATAAAAATATTTATTTATTTATTTGTTATTTATTTACACTGTCAAGGAAAAAAACTAACCTACATTAAATTGGGTCATATTACGACCCAAAATATATTGTATATTGGATAGAATATGTGGATTTTTTTATTGCATTGGGCCATTATTTTCTTAATAGTTTAGCAAGTTTTCTCAAATTGCGCTAATTTTGGTTAAAAAAACAATTGTATTACAGTATTTTTAATTATAAGTAATTGTAATCTTTAAAAAAAAAAGTTTAATATATTAGGTAGAGATAAAAGACTAACTTATCACACCATATTTTGCCTGAATTACTGAATATATTACAGTAGTGAAGAAAATGTGTTATTTGTCATGTAAATAATGTCACAAAACCAGCAAATAAAATATTCATGGTCTTGAAAACTTTTTTCTTTATTTTCAGATTTTTCTGCATGCACAATATCATTTCTTCTTTCTATTTCTTCTTTCTTTGATTTTGAGGTGAGATATAATCCAGACATGTTCCTGACAGGTTTTGTGTGATTCACCTTGAAAAGAAGGTGATTCGCTGTGACAGATATCATAGAAGAAGAAAAAACATCCTCTCACGGTTAAGTTATCTAACACATCGCAACATCTCAAATCGTCCTGCAAACGATGCAAGACAAGAAGGTTTAATCCCACAATTTCTTTTTTTCACTTTTCAGCTTCACGACGGCTCAAATCTGAGCGCATTTCAGGAGAAAAAACCCCCCAGTTTTGTTGCCGTCTGTCTGAGTATTCCCTGACTAATGTAGCTTACAGTCCCTCAGAGATGTTGCTTATATTCTGTACAGATTTGTTCCATTAGGTTGCCTCCATCTAGTTGTTTTTCCTCCTGCTGCTAACAGTTCAGTCTGAGTGCGGTCGCTATCCACCGCTTTATTTCCTGCTGCTACAGGAACTGACAGCATCTGGCCACATCAGTCAGAAGAAACATCCCACGTGGAGAATATCGCCGTATTCTTCTCCGCGGAGAAAATCCCCAGAACGCTGACCTTTTAAACGGAGGCTCTTTGAGGGCTCGTTGATGTGGGTGTGTTGTTAAATGTGCGGAGTGTGCGCCGGAGGAGAGGAGGCAGATTATTTATCCAGAGAGCTGGAACACGAAGCAGGTCAGCGAGCCGTTATCGTGTCACTAGACGGTGCAAAGGTAGGAGAGCAATTCTGCTTCTGATCAAACGCATGTTCCGCCTGGATGATCTTGCAGGTGGGTGCAGCGAAAAGCTTTCTGCTTCCGTCCCGGATTCCTGACGGAGGAACGGTGTCACTTTGTTACCCTCTAACAGATGTGAGTGATGACAGATGTGTCAGCGTGCTGCCTTTGAAATATCACCGCTAAAAAGACATTGAAATAAAATAATGACAAGAGGCAGGCGGAGATGAGAGATAAAGGACAAAGAGACACGGCTGTCCTAATCCAGTTACGATTTGTATAAAGGAAAAATAAAAACCGACTTATCGCACCGTATTTTTGCCTGCTGGTGTAGTGGTGATAATCTCCAGGTTGCAATTCTGATTTGATGTTATCGGATAAAACCGGCTGTGATATCTCTAATCTCATGTTCCCCGGTGGGGCGCTTTTCTAAGTCTGAGCAACGAAGACGGGATTTTCGAAGTATGAAGGAGGCCAAAAGTCTGAGACCACTAGTGAAAATGCTTGGAATAACAATGCGAGTGAAGTTTAATAGAAACACTGACTCTTAGAATTAGTTTAGTCTCTCTTTTGCTGTACACTCTTAAAAATGAAGACATTTTTTTTAATGAAAAATGGCGATTCCATGAAGAAGCTTTAAGCTAATAGTTTACCCAAAAGTTTAAATTTGCAGAAAATTTGCCATATTTAAGATGTAGATGAGTTTGCTTGGGAACAGATTTGGAGAAATTTAGCACTACATCACCAATGAATGGATCCTCTGTAGTGAATGGGTGCCGTCAGAATGAGAGTTCAAACAGCTGATAAAAACATCACAATAATCCTCCAGTCGATCATTTAATGTCTTGTGAAAAGCTGTGTGTTATTAAGAAACAAATTCATCATTAAGGCATTTTTACTTTTAAACCATCACTTCTGGCCAAAATGTGAGTCGATAATCCATAATAACGCATCCTCCCAGTGAAAAAGCCCATTTGTCCACTCACATTGAAATCCACTAACATACAATATTTGTTTAGAACTGTTTTGGACAGTTTTCACTTGTAAACTGAGCTTGATCTGTGCATATTTCTCTCCTCATTCAGATGAGATGCCTCTTTTTACTGGAGAAAGCAACATTATGCATAGAGGACTCCAATTTTAACTGGAAGCAATGATTTCTCAATGATGGATTTATTTCTTAAAAGCACGCAGCTTTTCACTTCACAATATGTTAACTGATGGACTTGAGATGTGTGGATACTTGTGGATTATTGTGATGTTTTTATCAGCTGTTTAGACTCTCATTCTGACGGCACCCATTCACTGCAGAGGATTCAGTGGTGAGCAAGTGATGCAATGATTCTTTTGGGAACCAAAAATGGTACTTCTATGGCATCACCATCTTTTTCAGCCTTTATTTTGAGGAGGGTTATGACAGCAACACTGGAGCAAAATCTGATGATCATATTCTCCACAACAAGAAAATCTAAGTCATATAATCAATTTCACTTTTTTTGTATATTTGATGAATTTCTTTTCAAATTCTGTGTGATGTCAGATATTTGTACTCCACACGTCTTTTGTTGTCTGTACCGCGTAAATGCTAGATGAGCAGCTTTAGCTGTGAAGTTTTTCAGGAGTCATTATTAGTGGCAATTTCATGGCTCTGTAACTGAAAACTAATGTTGGTAAACATTTGGATTCTTGGTGCAGTTTAGTGGCATTTCCAGAGTGCAAAAATAATGTTTTGATTTAATTTATACAAACCAACAGCCCAAATAATTGATTACCCACATTAACAAAAGCTGCTGATTGGAGTTTGTTACCAGAGATTAAATGGAGACTTTTCTTCTTTTCAGAAAAAGACACAAGTCTCCTCTAGAGTTTCACATGATTTGCTCATCAGATTCTCCTTAAACCGAAGATGATCTGCTATGCACATTCTTTTTTTTTTTTTTTTAGCTCTATACTCTTATTGCATTACAATTATTGACTTGTGTTTATTTTGTATTTTTCCCAATTCATTTTATGAGAAACATCTGAAACAAAGGGGAAAAAGTCATTCTTTTGTTTGTCATTCTGCATTATAGATGCGCAAGCAAATAGAAAATAGTGCTGAATAGAGCACCTTATGGGCTCTGGTCTCTTTGTGAAGTGTGCAGCTTCTGGTGTGTTTAACGTTTCTGTAATGCAGTGTAGATTGAGCTTAGATATTTGAAATAGAGTCTGACATTCGGTCAGCATGAGTGCAGTGGGGAATGGGTTTCTGTAGAGCATTATGGGAAGGCTGTCAGATGAGATTGCTGGGCGGCATCCGGGTAAAAATGCTGCCAGTTGCAACATATGACCCGATATGTTAAGAAAACCCTTAGAAATACTGCATTTGCAATGATCACTATATAGATTTTCTCACTGCTCTAGTTAAAATTCTGTCGTCATTTACTGTTGTTACAAACCTGTATGACTTCTTTTGTTCTGTGGAACACAAAAGATGTTGTTTACAGCGGAAAATCTCAGCTGCTTCTTTCCATACAATGAAAGTCATGCAGGTTTGGGTGAGTAAATAATGACAGTTTTCATTTTTGAGTGAACTATCTGTGATTAAATGAAATGGCATGTGAATGACAAGCAGATCATTTCTGTTTAGTAACAACAAAAGAGTGTGTTGTACACAAATTCTAGCTCCATCAATCACTGTTGTGGTACATCTTAACCTTTTAAAGCAGCGTTTTATTTGCCTTTACTTGATGAGCTCGTAGTCTTGTTTTAAAATCAGCCAGGAGATCAATGAGAGCCGCTCGATTTTACTGTCCC